>NC_088863.1:26585332-26787194 GCF_032884065.1 Artemia franciscana | reverse complement strand
TCCAAGAATGAGCAAAAACAAAGTCAAATAATCTTCCAAGCGTAAAACTACCGCAAACCACTGCCAATGAATGAATGAAATTCAAAACGAATAGAAATTACAATAAATAGCCGAGTCAAACTTAAAACGAGCAAAAAATAACATGAGTAAGACTGATAAACCCTATACCCTTTTAAGACCAGAACACAAATTGCGCTTTATTGAAAAAAAAACAAACAAACAAATGATCGTGGATTGTGAGTTTAATTGACATATACTGACATTTCTTCCTTAAGATTTTGACAATTTTTTACTTATGAAAGTAAGAAAATTGAAAACATTTCAAACGTATTTTCTCTATAAACGTTATGTGCCCCCAGGGCATAACTTACAACCCTTTCCCTGAGGGTTGTGGGGGGGGGGTTGTCTTCCTCAAAGACATAATTTCCAGACCATTCAACTGCGTTGAACAAGATGGCTATCCCAAAAGTTTGATAGTATGTGTTTGGGGAAATGGTGGGCTTGGTAGGGGTGTTAGTTGCCCTCCAATCACTTTCGACTATTAAAAAGAGGACTACCCCTTTCAATTTCCAATCGAATGAACCCTTTTTGAAGTGTCTACGACAACTCCTTCAGTACGAAGTTCCCTGGTCTAAAACCAAAAAAAAAAAAATTAATACATTGTGTCCACATCACTCTTTACTTAGGCAGCGCTATTGCGCTGCCCATGATATTATAAAAATCCCAAGATATCAAGTGATCGAAAAAACGTCTCTAAATAAGGCTTCAAGCTTAAGACTTAAGTCTCAAGGAGTCATTCCTTAGGAGTGACAGTAATGAATGGAAGAACCAAGATGCATGCTACCCCAACTTCAGCACCCTTCAACGAATATCAATGTCTGCTAAAATACCAGTCGATAACCTCTAAGCCGGACAAGACTGGATGTATAACATTTGTTTTGTAATATCAATTGTTTAGACAAACATTCTTCTGAAACTTCTGCAATTAAATTGCCAATGGAAATTTTCTCTTCTGGTAATTCAATTTCATTAAAAAGATTTTTAGGAAGATTTCCGTTTCCCAGTTCGAGGATCACTTGCTCGGTGTCGCATGTCTTCTCTCTGCGTGTGTCATTGCTCTTCATTTTTGACACGTTCTAATTCTCGTTTTCGTTTATCTTCTAACAGCCCGTGTCTTTGCTCTTCATTTTCATTTTTGTCACGTTTTGATACTCGCTGTTGCATATCTTTTAACCGTATTTGTTTAGCTTCTTCATTTTTGATTTTGTATACTTCAGACAATTTAGCAATGTCCTTTGCTTTATCTGCCTGTATTGGTTTTGTCGCAATTGATGGTCTAAAGTTTAAAGTTATGAGTCTAGTTCTGAGCATCTAAGAGAAAAGGTGTTTATGAAGCACCGAGAAAATACACCTCAACTTTATGGCGTTATTAAATGAATTTTTTTTTTTTAACTGAAAGTAAGGGGCGACATTAAAACTTAAAACGAACAGAAGTTACTCCGTATATGAAAGGGGCTGTTTCCTCCTCAACGCCTCTCCTTTTACGCTAAAGTTTTACTGTTTCTCTCAGCTCGACTTTTTAAAACAGTAAAAAAACTTTAGCGTAAAGAGCGAGGTGTTGAGGAGGGAATAGCCCCTTTCATATACGGTGTAGTTTCTGTTCGTTTTAAGTTTTAATGTCGCTCCTTACTTTCAGTTTAAAAAACTTGTTTTTTAATTTAATTTCTGAACGTGTTTGAATTAATGCTTGTTTTGATTTTGGCTCTCCGCGCATGAATAGTTAAAAAGAAATTTGCATATTAATTAATTTTTTGGTTAAATGGCTTTCTCATACTTTGATCGGACGATTTTGAGAAAAAAAGGAGCGGGGTAGTAGGCCTAGTTACCCTCCAATTTTTCGGTTACTTAAAAAGGTAACCAGAACTTTTAACTTTACGAACGTTTTTATTAGTAAAAATATATGTAACTTACAAATTAACATATGTAATGAACTTTTAAATCCGTATGTTTTTATTACGTATGTGAGGGGGTTCGCCCCCTCGTCAATAACTCGCTCTTTACACTAACTTTAAATTTTGCCCCAATACCCTAAGAATGACCCCTGAATCACAAAGGCCGTAGAATAAATAGTTGAACTGAATAAAATTACTTTAGAGTAAAAAGCGGGGTATTAGGAGGAGGTGAACCTCTCATATGCGTAATAATTTCTGCTCGTTTTAAGTTTTGATGCTGCTTCTTACTTTCAGTTGAAGAAACTTTTTCATATTTAATTTTGTATTGCTCTTTAAAAAAATGCTTAAAAAATCCTGCGTCCCTTTCGTGGAAATTCTCTTCCCCAGTGACAAATTCCTCAATGGAAAGTTCCCCCCGCATAACCCCCTCCCCTCAACCCCTCCCCCAACCAAAAAATCCCCCTGAAAGTATCTGTACACTTCCCAATAACCATTACAATGTGTAAACTTTGGTCTAAGTCTGTAACTTGCAGCCTCTCCCACGGGGACTTTGGGGGAGTAAGTTGTCCCCAAAGACATAGTTTTTAGGTTTTTTGACTATGCTGAATAAAAAGGCTATATCAGAATTTTGATCCGGTATCTCTGGGGAAAAATGAGCGTGGAGCGGGCCTAGGTGTCCTCCAATTTTTTCGATCACTTAAAAAGGGCACTAGAAGTTTTAATTTTCGTTCAAATGAGCCCTCTCCCTACATTCTAGGACCACTGAATCGATACGATCCCTCCCCCCGGGAAAAACACAAAAAAATAAACACACATCCGTGACCTGTCTTGTGGCAAAAAATACAAAATTCCACAGTTTTTTTTTACATAGGAAGTTGAAACTTCTATTATATGGTTCTCTGATACGCTGAACCTGATGGTGTGATTTTCGTTAAGTTTTTATGACTTTTAAGGGGTGTTTTCCCCTAGTTTCTAAAATAAAGCAACTTTTCTCAGGCTCGTCACTTTTGATGGGTAAGACTAAACTTGATGAAACTTATATATTTAAAATCAGCATTAAAATGCGATTCTTTTTTTGTAACTATTGGTATCAAAATTCTGTTTTTTAGAGATTCGGTTACTATTGAGACGGGTTGCTCCTTACTACAGTTCCTTACCACGAACTGTTTGATTCAATATTCAAACCTCTCCGTTCACTTCTTTTCTTATTAGCCTAGTTGTGACCCTTCAGGTAATTCATTTGACTTGGAGAAAGCTATTACTTTCTCCAGCCTGAGACAAACTGAATTCACAAAATCCACTTACAAAAACATTTTGTAGGACATTATTCAGTTCAGACTTCTATCCATTTCCAGGCTATAAGCTGTGATAATATGATAAGCCTTCACTTGTATCTCTTTTCAAATGTCAAAAAGGCACGTTTGAGCTTTTCTTTATGGATAGCTTGCAGTAAATAATAACAAGAAAGGATGCATAATATTTCGAGTGATGATATGTATAATTGATGAATTTTCTTCCAAGTATAGCACTTCGTTGTACAAACAAACAAAATTTCATACTATTATAACGAAGTTGCAGCAAAACGGATGTAATTAATGTTTAACGTCGCTTGAGAATCAAAATCCATTCCTTAATAAAGCGAAAACTAAAATAGATCTCCGTCTTTCCTATGAGATAGATTTTTTTATTTAATTAATTCTGGACCTCAGCTTTGTATGCATCCGATTGAATCAAAATTGAAATTTTTTACAAAAAATGAGAATTCGGAATTTATGATCGTCAGTATCCCGTCTACAAAAGGATTTCAATGAAATTTAAATGACATAATTTCCGATTTCAGGTCTTGAAAGATAATTCTGTATTCTCTTTAAATCTGCACATTACATGTTCTTTGAGAAGTTTACTTGCGGAGTTAGTAGAGTTTCATCTTGCTACCTATTTATATTATGATAAAGGCTAGAGAAAAAAAAAAATTCGAATTTCGGGAGAAATTTTGCAATTTTGAGGAATTCTTATCCGGTTTACGATACCATACCAGAAACAAGTTATCAGAACTATAAGTAAGGAGCGACCCCGGCTGAATAGTAATCGAAACTCTAAATAACGGAATTTTGATACCAATAGATACATCAAAAAAATCAAATTTTTACGCTAATTTTATATATATAAGTTCCATCAAGTTTAATTTTACCCATCAAAAGTTACGAGCCCGAGAAAATTTTCCTTATTTTCGAAAAAAAGGGGGAAACACCCACTAAAAATCTTAGAATCTCAATGAAAATCGCACCAGATTCAGCGTATCAGAGAACTCTAAAGCGGTTTCAAGCTCCTATTTGTAAAAATATAAATGATGTATTGTTTGCCAGAAGAAAGATCACGGATGCGTGTTTATTTGTTTTTTTCCCAGGGGTGATTGTATCAACCCAGTGATCCTAGAATGTCGCATTAGGGTTTATTCTAGCGGAAATTAAAAGTTCTAGTTTTTTTTAAAGCGAATAAAAAAATGGAGGGGAACTAGGGCTCCTCCCACGCTCACTTTTTTCCCAAAGTCACTGGATGAAAATTTTGAGATAGCCATTTTGTTCAGCATAGTCGAAAAATATAATAACTTTGTCTTTGAGTCCCCTTAATTCCCCTTAGTCCCCGGGGGAATGGCTGCAAGTTATTAACTTAACACATTGTGTACATATGGTGTTGGTTATCGTGAAGCATACAGGGGAGAGGGGGGGGTGTCGGGTGAGGGGGTGATGTGGAAGGATCTTTCCATGAAGGAATTTTTCATAGGGGGAGAGTATTTCTATGAGGGGCGGTGGATTTTCCAGCATTATTTAAAAACAATCTGAAATTATGGAAAAAAATACAACTGAAAGTAAGGAGCAATATTAAAACTCAAAACGAACAGAAATTATTACGTATATGAGGGGGTTTGTCCCCTCCTCAATACCTCGCTCTTTACGCTAAAGTATTTTTAGTAATTTCAAAAGAGCTATGTATTCTAATTAAACGGCCTTTGTGATTCAGAGGTCATTCCTAAAGAACTGGAACAAAATCCTAAGTTTAGCGTAAAGAGCGATGTATTAACGATGGGGTGAAACCGCTCATATTACATATATGATTAATTTTCATATTACATATATGAGTGATTTATACATATATGAGGCATTGACCCCCTCGTCAATGCCTTGCTCTTTGCGCTAAAGTTCGAATTTTGTTTAATAATGGCCTATACAAACAATAATTTGTTTGTATTATTTTTGGCCAATCTTAGCATTTAATTTTATCTCAAGCAGCTTCATAACTATAATTTTGATGTGATAATAAACCAGAGATATTGTATGTCTTCGGTTTGTGTTTGTTATTAAATAAAAAAAACAAGTTTTTTCCAACTAAAAGTAAGGAACAACATTAAAACTTAAAACGAATAGAAATTGTTACGTATATGAGGGGGTTTCCCCCTTTTCGGTACCTCATTCTTTACGCTAATATTTGACTTTTTGTTCCAATTATCTAAGAATGAATCCTGATCCACAAGGACTATTTAATGACACACATGGACCCTTTTCTCCTCCTTTTTGGAACACGCTTGAAACAAGCTATTTATCCTACAGGGAGGCTAAGTAATTAATTGAACCAAGACCAAGTCCAAACCTTAACAGGAAAATGTGAGCTCCCAAAGCTGAGTAACTAAAAAAAAAAGGCATCTAAAAGAATAAGCAAATAGCAAACTTTGAATGAAAAAGTAAAATTGATGTGCAAATTTTGTTTTAATTATTCATATACGGTGAGCCAAAATCAAAACCTGTATTAATTCAAAACCGTTTAGAAACTAAATTTAAAAAAACAAGTTTTTTAACGGGAAGTAAGGAGCAATATTAAACCATAAAACGAACAGAAATTATTCTGTATATGAAAGGGACTGTCCTCTCCTCAATGCCCCGCTAAATACGCTAAAGTTTGACTCTTTCTCACAACTCTACTTTTTAAAATAATAAAAAACTTTAGCATAGAGAGCGGGGCTTTGAGGACGGGACAGCCCCTTTCATATACAGAATAATTTCTGTTCTTTTTAAGTTTTAATCTCACTCCTTACTTTCAGTTAAAAAATTATTTTTTTTATTATTTAATTTTCATCTAAATCCGTTACTGGGCTACTGACAGCTGATCAAAATAGGTAGAAAAGAAAATATGAAAGTAATAGCGTTGCTCCACATTCAGAACCTTGCCTTTAGTAAGAAGCCCTGAGCCTTTTTTCTCCTAGAGCTACCTCGTAAGGAAGGGAGTCGTAGAAACTTCAGAGAACGGGTAAGGGTGTTAAGTTAAAGGTTTTAGGGAATGTTGAACTAAATCAAAACACAATATATGCATCCAGGCTGTCAAAAGGGCATATCTGTAATACCTCAAGAGAATGGCTAAAGGTATTAAGCTAAAACTTTTAGGTAATATTGAGATGGATGTTGAATTGAATCAAAAGATTTGTGCATCCAGGCTGTCAAAAAGGCGTGTCAGAAATATCTCGGGAACGGCTAAGGGTATTAAATTAAAACTCTTGGAGAATGTTGAGGGGAATATTGAAACGAATCACAAGACACTATTTGCATGTTGAGGGGAATATTGAAACGAATCAAAAGACACTATGTGCATCCAGGTTGCCAAAAGGGCATATCTGCAATATCTTTGGAACGGCTAAGTGTATTTAGCTGAAAATACATGGGAATGTCGAGGGGGAGGCTAAATAAAATCAAAAGAAACTATGTGCATCCAGATTATCAAAAGAATATATTTACAATATTCAGGGAATATTGTAATGATTTCAGGGGATGTTGACGGGGATAATCAACTATGTCAAAATACACTATATCAATCCACTTTGTCCAAATGGTACATCTACAAAATTTCAGCAGTAGCTATAAGTATTGATTTGGAATTATCAGGGAATGTTGAGGCTGATGTTGAACTGAATAAAAAGATATTATGTCATTCAGTTTTTAAAAAAGGTGTATATATAATATCTCAGGAACAGCTCGAGTTATTAGGTTGAATTTTGGAAAAAAAGAAATCTAAAACAAACAGAAATTAAAAGGCATAATCACGTTAAATATAAAGATAACACCTAGTTTGCTAGTATGGAAGAATGTATGAAATCAAAAAGGAACCAAAATTAAAATGAGCATTGAAGTGAACCTAAAGCGAACAAAAATTATCACAGATAAGACTAGGGCTACCTCCACCTAAGCCCTCTAGGGACCAGAATGTCACTGAGAACGATTTGAATTTCGAGGAATATATTTGGTAACTTAAAATACAACACAACAACTAAGTAATATCACATGTCAGGTCAAGATTTACAAATAAGGGCTATAGCACCCTTCCCCTTTCAACATTCAAAAACTCTTGAAGGTTGTTTCTGCTTTCTAAAATTCACATCTGTTTCGAATGGTTTGGTTATGTTTATCCAATATTCAACAACACTAAGAGGAAATCACGATAATTATTAAGGTCGCAGGAGACAAAAAAAATGTTTTTTTTATAATAGTTAGATTTATAACTTTCAATTCAATTTTACTATTGCAAAAGGGCGCTTTTGTTTTTTAAAATATTTTATTTTTATTTTTTCCCATTCAAACATATGGAAAATCGATAAACTAAACACAACTTTTAAATGAATGTTTGTAATTTTTGAAGTAATCGATTTCGTTTGTTGAGGCAAAATGACTTAAAAATTGACTTTCTACTTATTTGAAAGGAATGTAATGAAGAAAATAGTATAAACAAAAATTTACTGTTCATCAGAAATAATGAAGCTAGACTGATTGTTTATAAGACTGTATAAACATGTTATTTCCAGGAAGTTCTAAAAATTTTTGATTTTCAATGCTAAAATGATAAAATATCCGTCGCTTAAAATACGCTGCGTTTTCATTAAAGTGCAAATGACACCTGACCTTTATAGAGTTTATGGGGATGGTAGACATAATCCTATTTGTTCGTTTTAAGTTTGACTTGATCTTCCGTTTCAATTTTTATTCGTTTTCGATTTCATATATCCATGCATAGCAGCATCAGTTTCAGTTAATTTATGTTCGATTTGGGCATCGTTGATTTATTTTAAGTAACTTAATTTATAGTTTGAATTATTACATGGCTGTATTTCTGGTAGTTTTAGGTTTCAACATTGTCGTTTGTTTTTTTGAAAAAGTATTTCATATTGGGAGATGCTATCTAAATTAATTTCTGCTTGTTTCTTTTTACTGGCTTTTAGTTTTACTTTTTTTACTTTTCTTTTAGTCTTATTGTGTGTTATTTGTAGGAACATTCGTAATTTTTCTTAGTTTTCACCTTAGGAACTAAAATGTTGGATTAAAATTCAGCCGTATTTTTATATAATAATATCTATTGAATATGAATTTTACCACTTTTTTTGGGGAGGGGGACGGCGAGAAGGATTTATTTATATTGGTTAAAAACATTACGTACTTTTCGCTTTCTATAGAGTTCAGGCTTCGCTGATCGTGTAGTGAAGGCACCCCTGAGTCTACAGGTAAACGTATCTAAATCCACCATTTCATTAAAAAATCTTTTCATTTTCTACTTTGTTATTCGATTATTCAAACAAATGTATATCACCATAGGTAGTGCTATAGCGCTGCCTAAGTAAACAGTGAAGTGGGCCCTATGTATTGTTTTACTCTTATTTTTTCACCAAGGCACTTCGAATGGAAAGAATTGTTTTAGAAACTTCACAGAGGGCTGATTCAATTGGGAATTAAAAGGTCTACTACCCTTTCTAAGATTCAGTGACTGGAGGGCGAGCAGCCCCCGGCTACTCCTGAGGAGTGACTTTCTCCTAGATCTTAGGATGTCAGACTTGAGCTTGAGATATTATTTAGAAGTACTTGCTGGATCGCTTGATAGCTTGGGATTATTTATATAAATATTATGTATTTCATTGCAACAACTTTCCGGGCAATCAAGAGTAAATCTATGCTATGATTAATCAGGATTTTCTTCCCGAGATTTAATTATGAATGTCGGTGCTGATCTAGCTCATGCGATGCTTCACAAACATTTTTCCTTAAAAATTTAAAAATAAAGAATTTTGTCAAAATCAGTTTGCAATATCGTTTCCAATGTCCAAAGCAAGAAAATATCTTCATCCCAATTGGTGTCCATGGTTTTGAACTTTCTGTACGTTGATATTTTCCTACAACTTTTTAATCAGAATGTAAATTAATGAATTTAAATTCATCGAATGAAATTTAAATGACATTCGCTCATTATATAAATTACATTCAATTTTAATTAAAAAAGATTAACACAAAATTTTCTTTCAAAAAATTTGTTGCTTCCATAGAAGCTCATTCCTTAATATAAATTCTATTTTTAGGTTACAAGAATGGTGGAAAAGTTTAATTACAAATACCGTGCTAAGTCTCAGAATAAGATCCAAAAGCCTTTGAAGTACTTCTTGAATCCAAAACTGAAGGTGGAAAATTGTAAGTATTTCTTTGTTGATAACATTATTCAGCCTTTTTTATTACGTCTAATTGAACTTATTTGGTCAAGAAAACTGTAAATGTTTCGCCTTTGAAGAAGTGTCAAAGGTAAGTGGATATACAGGCCTTGTGCAGGACGTTTTCTATATATATATATATATATATATATATATATATATATATATATATATATATATATATATATATATATATATTAAATACAAAAAACGAGTTTTTTGTAACTGAAAGTAAGGAGTGACATTAAAACTGAAAACGAACAGAAATTACTTCGTATATGAAAGGGGCTGCTCCCTCCTCAACGCCCCGCTCTTTACGCTAAAGTTTGACTCTTTCTATGAACTTTACTTTTTATAACACTGCAAAACAAAATGTATATATATGTATATATATGTAAATGTATATATATATATATATATATATATATATATATATATATATATAGATATATATATATATTTATATATGTATATATATATATATATATATATATATATATATATATATATATATATATATATATGAAAAGAGAAATCACCAATGCAACAGCACAAACACAAAAAAAAGAAAAAAAGAGAGACAGAAGGTAAAAAGGAAAAGGAAAACTGTTTTCCTAAATTAGTGATTAATATAGACCAGCACTTGAATGAGGCCTTAACCCTACTCATCCATACAATCACATAGGTCAAACAGCATAGCCATACACAATCAACCATAAAGAATAATCCATGTACAGGCAGTCATGTCGTCAATAAGTATAAGTCGTCATTTACCAAACAATAGAATATATATATATATATATATATATATATATATATATATATATATATATATATATATATATATATATATATATATATATATATATATATATATATATATATATATATCGAATTGAATTTATTTATAACCCATTATAATACACATGAAATACGGAGTATAATGTGAATAAAAGAAACGAGGAAAAAGAAAAAGAAAATGACCTAAAAAACTTTGCAACACTTCACCTTATTTAAAAACACTTAAAACATACAAAAGCAAAACATTCATTGAAACAAAATAGCGCTCCATGGGTACCGACCAATTCTACTATTATAAGCTTCGATGCTTTTTCTGATAGAAGCATTCGGGTCTATGATGCTGTATCTTTTAATGACCCAGGAGCTGCTTGACCATGGTGGAAGGGCAAGCAGGTATTTGGCATACCGGAAATAGATTCGCCGAAGCTCCTTCGTCTCGGTTATCGTAAATGTACGCCAAAAAGGTGCAAGGTATAGGAAATACGGGAGTGCAGAAGCATTGTAAAGTTTCGCTAGCAATTTGGGGTTGTGTCGAAGTTTGTTTGCTACCAAGCTTTCATATGCAGTTGCTGTTCGACTTTGGAAATGAAGGATCAAGAGCCTTCTAGTTGCTTTAAGAGTGTCACCGATAGGAAGCCCTAAATATTTCATTTGTGATTTTGGGGAAACTGGCGCGCCGTCGAGATTAATAGTAAATCCTGCTCGAGTTTCAACCCCGTTGAACAGAACCACGTCCGATTTTTTTCTATTGAATGTAAGGTTAATCTTAGCATATTCTTTACTTAAAATAGCAAAATTTCTTTCGAACGACTGTACTGTTCGACTGGGGTTAAAAATATCATCTGCATAAGCGATTAGTGACACATCAATCCCTTTTAAAATACACGAAGGAACTGCGCTGGATTGTGAGTTCAGGATACAGTTATTAAAGGCAACATTATATTGCAATATAATATAATGGAGGAGGAAAAGTGTTTATTAGTTCATAATAAACTCAACATCATTCGATTCCAGTGTATTTTATGCTGACGCTTGTAGCCCGTATGTAAATATTTAGACATCTAGATTTTTTTTGAATATTACTAATGGTTTTTTTTAATAAGAAAATGTTATTGTTAAGTTTGTCAAACATATGTTAAACATGAAAGGTGGTTAAGGACGGAAAATACGGATGCATTCAGACTACATAAGGCTGTTTGCAAATCCTTTATAAGAATCACATACACAGGAACGTCGGACAAGGAATTGAAATGCGAAAGAACTTTCAAGTAAAGCTATTAATTAGGATTTTGTAATGTTTTACGCATTTCAAATTCAAGGATTCTATGTATTGTACTTGCTTTTCCTGGATGAGTACTACGATAGTACTGACAGACTTGTTTTGGGTTGTCGAAGAGTGTCTATTTAATGTATTATTAACAATATGATTATAAAAATCCATAATTTAAAAGCATTAACAGATAATTTAAAATACCTCAAGTATAACTAGTAACAAGAAAGTCAAATGAAATAAAAAAATTGCCATCCCAGATAGTGACATTAAGTTTTGCCAAATTTTAGAATATTTGCCACTTCAATGTTAAAACATTAATCCAAATCCAAAATTTTTGTTCAGTATAGTTAAAGACCAAATAATTATGTCTTTCGTTGTAAAATGACCCCCCCCCCGCAGTCCGTGGGGAGACGGCTGTAATTTGTGAGATTTGCCCATTATTTACGCATAGTATTTGTTATTGGGAAGTATAAAGACATTTCCGTGGGAGTTTGTGCTTGGGGTGGATTTCCATCGGGGGATTCTTCCTTGGGGAGATAAATATCCGGAGGCGGGTGTATTTTTCAGGGGTAATTTTATACTGGAGGTATTCGACAGAATTCGTATACGAAATTATTTTTAATTGTTTTACATTCCCTTTGTCAACTCACTCTTGCACGTTGAGATGTTCCTGGAGAAACATCCGGGGATTATCTTTTGCGTGTTTGGATATCCGGGAAAAAGTTTCTACGGAAGGGGGTATTTCCGGAGTGGTCGAACCATATGTACCTGCAGTTTTTCAAAAACGATCACAAATTAAAAAAAAGCTTTTTTAAACTGAAAGTAAGGAATAACACTAAAACTCAAAGCAAACAGAAATGATTTCATATATGAAGGGTTGCCTCCTCAATACCTTGGTCTTTACGCTAAAGTTTGACTGTTTGTCCCAATTTTTGGAGAACTGCTACTGAAAGACAGGGGGCGTTTAATTAGAATAGGAATATATTTTTTTAACAGCTTTAGCATAAAGAGCAAGGTATTGAGGAGGAACAATCCTTCATATGTTGAATAACTTCTGTTCGTTTGAGTTTTAATGTCGATCCTTACTTTCAGTTACAAAAAAAAACTTTTTTAAAAATTTAATGTATATACAAGCTTGAAACCTCTACAGTGGAGTTTTCTGATATCCTGAATCTGACGGTGTGATTTTCATTAAGATTGCTTGTCGTATTTGGGGGCGCTTCCCTCTTTGTCCAAAATTGGGATAATTATCTCAAGCTCGTAACTTTTTGTGAGTAAAATTAAACTTAATGAACTTTATATACTTTGAATTTTGATAAAAATTGGGTTGTTTTGATGTATCTATTGTTATCAAAACTCTGTTTTTCGAGTTTCGATTAATATTGATTCGTGTCACTCCTACAGTCCTTACCACTAACTATATGATAATTGTTAGAAACCAATGACTGGTTGAAAAGACTTCCAGATTTAACACAAATTTTGGGTTTTTCCTTAATACTGCAGAGTTATCTCAAGGTGGCACGAATTTTGATGATATTAAAGCGAATTGCCTCAAACTTGGTGAAAAATATTGCGATAATTCCGATCTCATTTACTTTTTCCACGAATTCCATTATATGCAAAAGATAATTCAACACCGACACATTTCCTTAATAAACCTATAGCTATATTAGAAGTGATTCAGTTATAGTCGGAACCCCAAGAAAATTTTGTACCTTATTTGCATAATTTACGTCACATTCTCCCCGTGGATCGCTGACTAACGCTACGTTGACAAAGGCGATGTAGAGGCAATCTTACTGCCTATAAGCAATTAGCTCACACATCAAAAGCGAACCACAGTTTTGCTTCAAGTCTGTCATTAGGTAAGTTTTACGATGAAACGTTTTGCTTTAAATTGGAAGTGTTGGGCGATAATTTGATTAAACGATATAGCGATGTTTTCACTTTCTATATTTTTTTTTAATATTTTTGATGTGTCCGATGATTTTTTTGGCTCAAAGTAATTACCTCTTCGCTTTGCCAGATGTCAATGACAAAAGTTATAATTAAAGAGTATTTAGCACAATTTTTTTCCAAACATTAAATAATATAGAACCAACCCTCGATGACATAAAGGCTTACCACAAAACTCTAGATTTGAAATTACATGGGCTCAGCCTCTGGATAAAGAAAAATTAACTACTGGCTATTTTCCGCTATTCAATATCAGCTGCATTTCAATGTTTTACCCTTAGAATTGTTTGTGACTTCGAGTGATTAAACAAAAAAAGAAGGTTTTTTCAACTGAAAGTAAGGATCTAAATTAAAAACTTAACGAACCGAAATAATTTCGATATGGGGAGGATACCCCCTCCACAATACCTCGCTCCTCACGCCTACGTTATTTAGAATGTTCAAAAAGATATCTTATTCTAATCTAAACAAACCTTGTGTTTTATTTTTTATTCGTAATAGATTGAGATACAAAGTCATACTTTAGCGTAAACAGCGAAGTATTTAAGAGGAATTCCCCCCCCACATCCTACCTCTGGAAATTCCTCCAGAGATAATTTGCCTCCCGAAAAAAGACCTCTTCTTCCCAATAACAAATGCTATTTTAAGCAATAGGTAATAGGCTTTTCTTTTTTGAATTAGATGAAAAAACAAATAAGTTTTTTAACTGAAAGTAAGGAACGGCACTAAAAATTACAGGGAAAATAAATTATCCCGTATATGAAAGATTCTCTTTCCTCCTCAACGCCTCACTCTTTACTCTAAACCTTGACTCTTTGTCATAACTCTACTTTTAAAGCAATAAAAACTTCAGCGCAAAGAGTGAGGTGTTGAGAAGGGGACGACCCCTTTTCATAAACGAAATAATTTCTGTTCGTTTTCAGTTTCAATGTTGCTCCTTACTTTCAGTTAAAAAAAAAATTTTTTTATATTTAGTTTCTGAACGTTTTTCAGCTAATGCAGGTTCACTTTGGCTCACCGAACATGAAAAATAAAATAAAAATTAGCAAACTGATTTTGGAAGGTTTTTTCCTTATATGAGGGGTTGCCCCCTCCTTATTAACTTACTATTTACGCTAAAGCTGTTAGTACTTTTAAAGAAGCTTCCTATATTACTTAAAAAGCCCCCGTGTTTCAGTAAACGCTCTTAAAAAATTTGGACAAATAGCTACACTTTAATGCAAAGAGCAAGGTATTAAGGAGGGGGATACCCTTCGTATATGGAGGGAGCAATCCCCCGCCTCATGGAAAGCTCCTTCGTTGAAATTTCATCCAAAGTAAAGTAAACCTTTCTCTGTCAAAATCCCTCCAAACAGTTTCATCCTCACTGAGAATCCCTTCTCCCTGTAAAATTGCTTTCGAACGATTCAGCCTGAAAAAATTATTTTCAGCATTCTCATTTGAATAAGACTCTAATCTCTTGTCGGTTCCTCGATCACTCCAGAAATGTCCCCTTCTGTGGAAATTATTTCCCCGAAATCAAAACACGGGGAAAATAATCCCGGGATAATTCCGTCGGAACGTCTTCACTTGAAAAATTGACAGAAACCGTAATAATTCCTGGCCGGCACTGATGTTTTCAATAATTTAGTATTCTTTATTAAAATATTTATAATATTCAATGCTACTACAGCTATTACTAAAAACTCACCGAAGTACCAAATCGCCTGAGGCTAACACGGCGACGCACGCTCCTCCTCCATCCCAATTTACTCAAAGGGGCGCCCTCCCAGGACGCTCCCATTTCCTTTAAATCTTTCTTTATGACATCCTCTCATCTCAAATACGGATGACCTGCTTTCCGTTTAGTCCTAGACGGTTGGCCGAAAGGACAATCTTTGGCAATCTATCATCCTTCATCCGCAGGCCGTGCCTTAGTTATCTCAACCTTTCTCTTATCGTAGCCCTAGCAAGCGGGTTTGAACCACTCTTTAAATACAGCCTACTGTTTGAAATACGATCAGTAAGCGAGGTACCAGAACAATCTTTACGTAATTTCTCTGGAAAACAACTAGCAAATCTTCATCTGCTTTTCAGAGCGCCCATGCTTCCTAGCTATATTTGACCACTGTCATCACTGTGGCTTCCAATATTCTAACCTTGGTTAGAATATTCTAACCTTTGAAAAACGGTCAGTCAGCTGGGTATCTAAGACAGTCCGTAGGCAGTTTCGCTGCTAAACCTCTAGCAAATCATCTTCTGCTTTTCGGAGTGTCCATGCTTCAGAGCCAGACTTGGCCACTGTTATCACTCTAGCTTTCAATATTCTAATCATAGTTTACAGACTTGTATTCCTGTTCTTTCAAACTTTTTTAACCGTGGAAAGACACTTTGAGCCTGGGCTATTCTACTTTTAATGTCTTCACTGCTTCCACCGTCTTTACTAATAATGCTACCAAGGTAAATGAAGCCGACAATCTGATTAATCTTATCGTTACTCAACGTCACCTTTTCATCTTAACTTTTTCCTAACCTAAGTGACTTAATCTTCTTAACATTTATTTTCAAACCTAGTCTTGCACACCGGACTCGCAAAACCTCTAAATTTCATTCATTTTGATCTATGATACTTAAATCTTCAGCATAATCTAAGTCTAGGAGATATAAAGGGGGATACCATGCAAGGATAAGACCTTTACTAAAGCTCTTCTATTAACAGAAACGAACGCTTTCTCATTATCTATAAAACTGTTTGATGACTCAGACACTTATCAATTATTAACCTAAGGGTAAAAATTTGGTCGACACATCCTCTACCTTTTCTAAAACCACACTGTTCTTCTCTTGAAACTTTGTCTGCAGCATCTCTCACTGTAAAATGTATCTTATTACCAAGAAATTTGCTCCCTACAGAGACAAAACTAATGCCTCGATAATTACCAGACTCACTCTTATCACCTTTCTTATACAGTGGTATTCTCAAAAATCATATTTATGATCTTCAGTAACTTATATCTAACCTCAGAGCCGCCATATACAAGAAACTCATTAACCACCCTATCAGCACAAGGAACCTTATTTCTTAATCCTTTTAGTGCTGTCGCTAATTCTTCCTCACAAAATAAATTTTCTTCACATCCAAGGTATCACAAACTTTTTCATTTTCTTCTGTATCTTTTCCTGCAACTCTATCTCGGTTTAGCACATTCTCAAATGTTCTGCCCATCTCCTTTTAAATCTTTACTTATCACCAGTTGTGACCCCGTTCTTAACTTTAATTTGGACAAGTCCAGATTGACTTCTCTCTCTCAATTTATTAACATGTCAGCACAATATTTTACTAACATGCCGTATAGCTGCATCTTCCAGATCATCGGTAATTTTATCCACGGCCTCCATTTCAAACCTCCTTAGATCATATTTTAATGCTTTCTCCATTTTCTTTACATTCCATTTTTTTTCATCTGATCTATCACTCAAATAATTCTTGTACAAGCCCCTTCTCCTCACTGTTAATCTTAAAGCTTTTCCACTAATATTCCTAGCTGCAGTCCCAACTTTCTTCCCTAAGAACCCATCAGTAACTTCACAAATTGTTTTGTGAATGTCACAAACTTTTTCATTTTCTTCTATATCTTTTCCTGCAACTCTATCTCAGTTTAGCACGTTCTCAAATGTTCTGCCCATCTCCTTTTAACTCTTTCCTTATCACCAGTTGTGACCCCGTTCTTAAGTTTAACTTGGACAAGTCCAGATTGACTTCTCTCTCTCAATTTATTAACATGTCAGCACAATATTTTACTAACATGCCGTATAGCTGCATCTTCCAGATCCTCGGTAATTTTATCCACGGCCTCCACTTCAAACTTCCTTAGATCATATTTTAATGCTTTCTCCATTTTCTTTACATTCCTTTTGTTTTCATTCGATCTATCACTCAAATAATTCTTGTAAAAGCCCCTTCTCCTCACTGTTAAACTTAAAGCTTTTCTACTAATATTCCTAGCTGCAGTCCCAACATTCTTCCCTAAGACACCATAAGTAACTTCACAAATTGTTTTGTGAATGTCACAAACTTTTTCATTTTCTTCTATACCTTTTCCTGCAACTCTATCTCGGTTTAGCACATTCTCAAATGTTCTGCCCATCTCCTTTTAGTTCTTTCCTTATCACCAGTTGTGACCCCGCTCTTAACTTTAACTTGGACTAGTCCAGATTGACTTCTCTCTCTCAATTTATTAACATGTCAGCACAATATTTTACTAACATGCCGTATAGCTGCATCTTCCAGATCCTCGGTAATTTCATCCACGGCCTCCACTTCAAACCTCCTTAGATCATATTTTAATGCTTTCTCCATTTTCCTTACATTCCTTTTGTTTTCATTTGATCTATCACTCGAATAATTCTTGTACAAGCCCCTTCTCCTCATTGTTAAACTTAAAGCTTTTCCCCTAATATTCCTAGCTGCAGTCCCAACTTTCTTCCCTAAGACACCATCAGTAACTTCACAAATTGTTTCCCAAAAATAATTCCATTCGTCTTCCATGTTGTCAAATTTTAAACTCTTTCGTTTAGAGTTCAACTGTTCCTGAGAAGTTTCTCTCAAATTCTCATCCTGGAGATTCTACAGGTTCTACAGGGACATATACTACTATAGCTTATACCCATAGTAATAAAATGAGCGAACAAGACTTAGCAGCTTCCTTATTCATCATAAGCCCTACTTTCTGTCTATGTACCCCATCCTTCCTGCCTGAGTAAAAAAAATTCTATATCACCTAATTTCATGCACCCTATCCCTGGGATAGGAGTTTTGAAACTCCCTAATAGGTCCAGTTCGAAACGTCTGAATTCCATCGTCAAAATGTCGATGAGGTTGTTGTTTTTAACGTCAAAACATTCCAAGTTCCAATTTTCGTGTTCTTTAAATCTTTGAAGTTATTTTGGCCTCAGGAAAAGCAATGACCCCGGGTACTGGTGCAGGACGGGGATCGACATACCTTCTTAAGTATACACCGAAGTGCTTAAGCCTGCTTAGACTCGGACAGAAGAAGCCCCTGGGACCTCTTGTATGAATTGTGGCTTTGTGCATTCCTGGGCCCATCTTGGCCACAACACGGTTTTCAGGACCTAGCGATGCTCTTTTGTCAACAAGATTCGAAATCCTTTACAGACAGTCCCAAGCCCTATCCCTGGGATAGGAGTTCCTGAAACTCCCTAATAGGTCCAGTTCGAATTGTCTGAATTCCATCGTCAAAATGTCGATGAGATTGTTGTTTTTAATGTCAAAACATTCCAAGTTCCAATTTTCGCGTTCTTTAAATCTTTGAAGTTATTTGGCCTCAGGAAAAGCTGTGGTCCCGGAAACCAATGCAGGGTGCAGACCAACACATATTCTCAAGTCTGCACTGAAGCGCTTAAGCCAGCTTAGAACCGGACAGCAAGGAGTCCCTGGTACCTTTAGTATTAAGGGAGGCTTTGCATAATCATCGGTCTATTTTTTGTCACAACATGGTTTTCAGCACTTGATGATGTTCTTCTATCTACAAGAGTCGAAATCCTGCACAGTCTCAAGCCCATTACCTCCGACTCATTATATATCCTACCTACAAATATTATGATACTACGGGGAGGCAACCCATAGTAGATGAATTAGCTAGGAGGAGATTTTTAGCCTGAAAACGCCCACCAAAACAGACCAAGCCCAGAAGAACTTTCCGTCAATCAAAATCCTGTGTTAACGGTGTGTCGTTTATTTCAATACAGTTACCCTTTTATGAAATCAAATGAAAAAAAAGTTTTTCAACGAAAAAGTAATGATATACATTAAAACTAAATAAACAAGTTTGTTTAATATAGGAGGGAGCTTCCTTCTCTTAAGCCCCTCTCTCTTTACGCTCAAGTTGATTTTTTTTCCCAAATTATTTAAGAAAGACTTCATAAACATTAGGGCCTTTTAAGTGGATAAAGCTTTGTCAAAGCTATAGAGACGTTATTCCAATGAGCAAGAGATTTTGGAGGGTGCAGCCCCACTCACATTTGGACTAATTTTTGTCTTTTTCAATGTTGTTATGCACTTTAAGATGAAAAAACTAATTTTTTAAAATTTTTATTTCTGATTGTTAATCAGATTATGCCGGAAAATCCAGCTCCCTCAAGGTGGTTTCAGCCACCATCTTCTCTCCCCACTCTGCACCCACTGAAACTCTTTCATAACAGGTGATTGGAAAAATTGGCTTTTAAATAACACAAGGAAATCCGGCTCCCACCTCCATGAAAAATTCTTTAAATTTTCTTTACGTACGGAAAAAAATCAACCATAGAAAGTTGTTTTCACGTAAAAATAACCCCCCCCCTTTCTTCAGGAATTCTATTCTAGCTGAAAATTTCACCCAGAAAATATCTTGTGGATTGTCTCGGGTGAAAAATTTTTCTTAGCGCACATTCATTTGAAAAAAAGACTTTCATTTCTGATTGTTCTTAAAATCATACCGGTAATCCCCCCCCCCTCCTGGGCTGAAAAGTTTTTCAGCAAAAAGGCAGCAAAAGGGTATTTTCCAGCAAAGGTTGTGCTGGAAATTTTCTGGGGGTGTTTTCTGCGAAGGGAAGGGGTATTTTCCAGGTAATTAAACGCCAGCAACCAAAAAAGGACTAGTAAAGATATAAAAAAAGACCGCTAATATCTTTAGGTGCGTCAAACAAGAGATGTTCAATACCGATAAAACTTGAAAAGAACAGAAACGTCTAACAATAAGAAAAAAGGAATTGTTACTAATCAGGTGAAGAAGAGAAGGGGAAAATCAGAATTGCTCGTCAATAAAACTAAAAGTAATTAAAATCTAACCTGCATTAGGCTGGACTCTTATTAGCTGGATGGAGTTGGAGTAGCTTAAATACATTCGGTTTTTTTTTTGCGTTAGGGGGAGCAGGAGTCAATTGTTTTTGGTTTTCCTTTAAAAAAAAATATTGTTTCTAGTTTTCTTATCTCTTCTTACAATGTTCTTGGTGTTCCATTGTTCTGGTTTCATATTGCTTCGTTTTTTTTATCTTTTTTTACTATTGTAAATGAATAAATCAATCTTAAAACGAGTACAGCTAAAAGTAATATACAAATTAAGCTTAAAACAGCAATAATATTTTACTATTGAAGCATAAATGAAAACCAGAACGAAAAGAAATTAAATAAACAATCATAGCTAACAACCATGCAACGTGTACTAATATAAATGAATAATAAATGAATATTCCAAATATTCACTTTCCAATTATTACAGAATTGCAATGAAAATAAAATTTATACTATTTAAATTTTACTTATCCAGTTTTGTTTACTGTAAAAAAAGAATTTTACTTTTTCATTTTCATTAATTTGAATAGAATTAAACGTTTAGTCTCCTTATAGTATATTAAACGCTAACTGCATATTAATTACGTTCAATACATTGTGGTAATTAAATGATTCTCCTTGTACTATAATATATTCCATTCAGATGCCTACCGGTACAGAAATTTTAGCCCGCTACGCCACTGCGCGTGTGGGCGGTTCTAGTCTTCGCAAACGTAAGAGTTGCCTATCAAATTTGATTTGCAATTGCAGTGTCGGTGGCCAGTAATGAGTGGTCGCTTAGTAAACTTAAATTAATATTAACGCACCTCAGATTGACTATAATTTAAGAACCTTTAACTCAAAAACATCTTAATATTAATTTGCATTTTAAACTCCCTTTTGAAAGTTTAAGAAATATTGAATTGAATGGAGAACTTCCTGTTTAGGTGCGGTGTCATTTTGAAGCGTTTGACACTCTTTTAAATTTTGCTAATTTTGATCATTACCAAAGAGTGCAATTTTTTCAAGCTCTTTCCCCCTCCTCCTACGTCCCTCGGGAAGAATGCTCTTATAAATGCCATATAATCATTGTCATTTATTAACAATTTTCAACTCTGTGCTGCTTGTGTTACTTCTTTGATCTGATCCTACGGGCTTTACGGACACTTTGAGGCAAAACAGGCACAGGAGGGGGCTTGGTCGCCCTCCAGTCACTTTTGGTTGTCAGAAAGGATACAAGAACTTCTAATTTCTTATCCAATGAGACTTTACCTTCCATCCAGTAGGGCCATTACATTATCGACCGTGGCTTTGAAAACGACGTAGGAGGGACAAAATCTCTGGCTCCTTCACATGTTCTGCTTCATCCACTCTTGTTTTAATCTGTGAAACCATGTTCTGTATTTCGTAGCCTGACCCTGGACGATAATTCGATGGTTCCTCCAATTTCATGCACCGAAATCTATTTTTAGAAGTCTGGACATGTCTGGCACCGAATAATCAGTCCATAATTTTTCCCTCTCTGGTTATTGAAAGTCGCTTGAAAAAGAGTTTATTGTGCAAAGTAGTCTCTGTAAATAAATTCGATTACCTCGAGTTGTGCTGAGGTTGTTTTTGCTGCTTTCGCAAGGAATTTCATCAAAATATGCTATATTCGAAAAGACAAGGCTACAGTTCACGCTATTTTATCGAGGAAACTGAAGCATGAAATAAAATAACGAAGTGAATTGTAAAAACAAAATGCTGTCACTGTTAACAAACTTCCAGTGTTGCCATAGTGCTTACATTGAAAGGTATGCAAGTTTTTTGTTCTCGTGAGCACAGTACAAGTCAGTTAAAAAATCACCCATGTATTGTAACCCTATTTAAAATAATTTGTTAATATTCAGTAAAAATATTTAATTTTTGTGTGGTAACATATTCATTATGTTTCCTGAACATATAATTAGTTTAATCTTCCGCAAGAAAACATGTACAGTGGACGATCACTTACTTAGGAGATAACCTGACTAACACATATATCCGTATTCATGCCTATATTGGTACCCTAGTTCAGTGTGATTAGCTCGTGTACTTGGTATGGTGTGAGGAAAATGATTTAAGCCTTCGATTGGAATGCAGAGTCTGTTCTCTTCTGTTCAAATGCTTGACTTGATCTTCTCCAAGACATTCTTCTATTAGGGACAGTCAGTCGCTTAGGAGATATCTCGATAATTAGGTATTATCCCGCATCGGCTATCCTTTCAGGAAATTAGAGATTCTGAGGAACTTCTGTAACGTCAAAATCAAAAAGTAGTTTATTGTGTTCGTAAAGCTTGACTGAATAAGAAAACCTTTCGTTTTCTCTGATTGGAAACTATGGTGTTTTTTTCTTCTTTTTTTCTTTTAGGTCGGTCACACAATAAAAACTAGTAATGGAAAAAGAAACTAATCTGAAAGAGCACGTTACCAAGTTGTCCTAACTATCTTGCTGGGGCGATAGCTGTGCTATAAGAAAATAATGGTTGCTTTCAAGCTTTTTCAATGAGTTATGTCGGTGGGTATAGGAGGCCTACGACCCCCCTCCAGGGCGACTTGCGGTGCTGAAAAAATATTTCATGCTGCAGAAAATCCTAAGGTTTTGCTACTTTTTGACTCTCTTGTTTGATTTTTGAAAAAAAATTAATATAGAAAAAACCTATTTACAAAAGAAGTTTAAGGTATCTAGTCCCTAAAATCCTCCCAATATTTTTTATTTGACCATTTTCAACGAGATTAAATTTTAAAAAAGCAGGTTTTTTCAACTACAAGTAAGGAGCAACATTTAAACTCAAAACGAACAAAAATTATTCTGTATGTGAAGGAGTTTCCCCTCTTATTAATGCCTTGCTCTTTACACTAAAGTTTATAGCATTTTTAAAAAGCTTCCTATTCCAATGGAAAGGTCTCGTGTTTCATGAGCCGGTCTTAAAAAATTGTAACAAACAGTTAAATTTTAGCGTAAAGAGCAAGGTATTGAAGAGAGTGGCAACCCTCCCCTCTTATTTTCACACTTATAGGTCAACCGTGAAGGTAAGACTGAAGGCAATTCAGAGCATCTCCTTTAATACCTACACTTTTTAATCGCTTCAAAAATAATTTGAAATCTACCGTATTGAAAGTTTTTTTTAGATCAACAAATATTGTTAAGGGGGACAAATTTATTTCAAATCCATCCTTTAAATTATGTAATAGATGATGAATGGTATGCGACGTAGAGTGGGGCTTTCTAAAACCAAACTGATTATCACTAATAAGCCCAAAAGAATACAGATAAGAATACAATTGAGCGTAAATTACTTTTTCAAAAATTTATAAAATAAATGTAAGATTAAGATTAGTGCAAAATTTGATAACTTATTCTTATCACCTCCTTTGTGCTGCAAAATCACTTTGACTTGTTTTCATCCTTGTGGAAAGTCACCCTTTGTCATCGACAGGTTCAATGGATATAGGAGAACTGACAGGAGGTAGCCACTAACTACCTCAAACGCTTGAAGTCCATCCATCCCAGCAGGGTTTGACTTTATAGACTTGACAGCTTTATTTATATAATTGAAAATAAAAGCTTCAAAATATAAACACATGCTTTGGTTTTTGAATTTTACCTGAATTCCTTGATAGGTTTATCCCGAAGAGATAAGTATAGTTATGTCAAGAAATATTCTCATCAAGAATGACACCAAAAACCCTGGCAAACCTATTCTATTACCTTAAAATTATACTTTCCTACCGAGAGTAATATTTAAATTAAATATTGAATAAAAATAATTAATAATTAAGTACTATTATTAAATTAAATATATTTAAAGGGGAAGTAGGAAGAACCTAAATCCATTTCTCGAAAACATTAAAAACCGAGATCTTTTACAGATTTGGGGCTAGGCGATTTACTTCAAACTATACATAAGCTTTAACTAGCTTTAACTAAGCTTTAACTAGCTTTAACTAAGCTTTAACTAGCTTTAACTAAGCTTTAACTAGCCTTAAATAAGCTTTAACTAGCTTTAAATAAGCTTTCACTAGCTTTAACTAAGCTTTAACTAGCTTTAACTAAGCTTTAACTAGCTATAACTAAGCTTTAACTAGATTTAACTAAGCTTTAACTAGCTTTAACTAAGCTTTAACTAGCTTTAACTACCAGAATTTGAAGCTTGTCTAACAAATTGGACTGAACAAGCTTAGCTCACATTGATGTTCAGTTTTCTGCAAAAGTAAATTAATCAATATCCTTCTTCACAATATCGGAATTTGGGTCACGCAGATTATAAGGGAGGCATAGATTACAACACATATACCTAGGTTCATGTCTCATAGCCTGATATAAGTCACAAGTATAACCGAGATAGAACGAAGGCCAAGGGATAGAACCATGTGGATGATATTGCTACCGATTTAATACCGTTGCAAGGACGTCGTTGTCAAAGGTTCAAATATTTGCCATGTCAAATGTTCCGTCAGTCGCTGTCGTGTGGTTGTGTTCAATTCCCTTTTATGTGGATCATTTTAATGGATTTTATCTTATGAAGCACAGGAAAGGCATTGCGAGACCACGGAATCAAATAGGGAAGAAAAACTCTCCTGGACTTTGAACTTTTAGAGGTTTTTCGATTTAAAGGTGCTAGAATAGGCTTGAAAATAAATATCAAGAAGACCAAGTCACTAAGGCTAGGAATAAGTGAAGAAGAAAGGGTGAAGTTGGGTAACGAAAATATTGATTAGGTGGACAGCTTCACTTGGTAGTATTACTAGTAAAGAGAGTGGGAGCAGTTGAGACATTAAAAGTGGAATGACCAAGGTTCAAAGTGTCTTTCCACGGTTAAAAAGAAGTTTGAAAGAACAGGAATATAAGTCTGCAAACCAAGATTAGAATATTGGAAGCTACAGTGATGACAGTGGTCAAATATGGCTCCAGAGCATGGGCGCTCTGAAGAACGGACGAAGATTTGCTAGATGTTTTCCAAAGAAATTGATTGCGGAGTGTTCAGGATACCCGGCTGACTGACCGTATTTCAAACAGTAGGCTGTATGAAAAGTGTGGTTGAATCCCGCTTTTTAGGGCTATAATGACAGATAGGTTGAGATGGCTTTCACCCCTCTTAGTCCATTTTTGAAGAAACCTGGCAAACCCTTTTTAGGATACATTATTGCTATGTCTTTCTTCATCAGTGCTATTAAAATGGAGGCTTTTCAACTCTTCTTTGAGTATTGGGAATAAGCAAATTTCATATGGAGCTAGGTTTCTGCTACATGGCAGTAATTCCCACGCACGTTTTCTCCAAACTCTTTGTGACGTATGACAAATGTGCTTTGACATTATTGTGATGGAAGAGGATACAACGGTGGAGCTTTTGCGAACGCTTTTTAGCTGAAGCTTCTCTTGTTTTTTGAAAATTTAAAAGTTCTACAAGTATAAATCTTGCAGGGTTCTATAAAACGGTTGGTACTACTTTTTAGACTGAAATTCTGCGTTCTTTTTTTTGTTCTTTTTCCCTCGTAAAATGAAGGAAGACAACACAAGAATGAACCAAAATCGTAATTAACGTAAGAAGTCAGCTTCCCCTTTATCTCTTGTTCCTTATCAATAACCATTCCATCAAGGGTTCATTTTGTCGGAAACGTCAAATGCGAACGATTTTGCTTGAATTGATAAATATAGTTATCATTGAAAACCTTTCAGTATCCTTCTCACACTGAGCGTTTTTCCACATAATAATCCATTTTTGCTTTACGTGTAGCTGATTTAAAAATGTTCCTATACTCTATGAAATGAAGGTGCTGCTATGGATAGGGATGATTCTTATTAACCTACGAAAGATACGATTTCTGCTAGCAGTTTTCACTAAATCTGGAGTTATCCAAAGAAAAAAGAGTTGACATCTGGAGCTTATTATTTTTTGTGCCTTCACCTATTTACCTCTACAAAAGTTTCCTTAGTTATGGCTTAACACATATTAAGAATTGCATCAAGTGATACATCTTTATCATACACAAAATCCCAAGGCATGTCTTGAAATCTTGATCTGATAATCAAAATGTCATTATCCCAATTTTTATGAAGGATTGACGTAGGATACCAAAAGATTTTATTACTAGAAAAAGAATCCAGTTCTATCGGATAATCTCGCTAAAAACATTTCCTGCTAAGTTGAGATCAGCAAAACCATAAAAAAATTAAAATAAATAATAATTGTGTAGCAAATAAAACAAAATATACAACAACATTGATTTCAAGCCACAGCTGACCAATTAAATGCAATCTGCCGACTAAACAATCTTTGTAACTGATAGGCAATTTTTTGAAACTTTGGCCTCTGTCTTACTTTCCATTTTTAACACCAGATTTGTCTCTAGTCAAAATCAGTAGGTCTTCGCGGCAACCCCTTGATTCGCCTGTGGTACTATTGCACGGTGCCCGTAGCATAAAAATGTACTAGTATCACAGTCCACCTCTATATATCACGTATTTGACGCCCCAAAGTGGGTGTTACCTATACCTCATATAGTACCAAGATAAGTGGACACACCATAGTGTTTCTGGTACACCTTTGTTCTTCGCTCTTAAGATTGATACTGAAAGTCTTTTTTCCAGTCTTTTTCTTCACTGGTTACGGAGTCTTTTACTTCACTGGTATAAGGAGGTTCTATCCAACCCGGCAGCATTGAACATGATCTAAGTCCTAAGTGACCAATAGACTTCGTATGTTTATCAAGGAATCTACTTGGCAAGACTTGCATAGAGAGGGCATAACCGGCCTAGGGAAGGTCTCCCACGGATGACAACACGAAGTGGATTTTACCAGATCCTCCCGCTAAAATAGTCGAGCAGCACTATCTGGGGATAAGTGATCATCACAATCGTAGGGCGTATACAGTGGTACCTGAAGACATATGCAATGCTGGAGGCTGATCGAGGATCTAGTTTGTACCTCCGATGATGCATACTAAAATTCTTGGCAAAGTTTTGATTTTAATAAGTTGCAACACTTCCACCTTTGTACTACATGTATATGGAAATAATTTGTCAGTTGCATAATTCGCGGTCCTTATCGCTGGGGCTGTGTGGATCATGTCCCCACTGGAGGCACGTTTTTGGACCTTTCGATGGTTCTGAGTAAAATGGCCTACTCAAAATTTTAGTCCAAGGTGGAGTGTCACGGGCATACCTGGGGGCAAAAAAGTCATTCTGCTCTTTGTCCCCTGAATATGAGGTGTCACCATCTTCCAACCCGCCACTTCTTTACGGAATGTGGCTTCTCTCTTTAGAAGCTTGGTTGCTATTAATAGGGGTAATTCACTTACCGTTTGTTATCATGAACTATTTTATAATTTTCTGGAAATCAGTTTGAGTCTATTTACCGCCATTTAGAAGTGTCTACAGTCCCTCCTGTACCATATCTTATTTTTTTCCGGTATATTGGTACACTTAACAATTTAGTGTATTGCTGAGTTTATATTGTTTTCAGCTGCCGCTGTAGAGATGATGTCGGTGAATCACCGTAAATTCCCTTGTGCTGCCTACTTTCACTAGGGAACTAGCACGAAAGAATTTATATCAAAAAGCTTCATCTGGCGTTTGATTGCCATGTCGAATGGAAGAGCTTCCAAGCAAAAGATGTCTCCATAAGACCCATCTTTAAACTCATTTATATACAGTCTCAAGCTGCTCATGTAAAAAATAAGTTATTGCCTGGCCTGGTAGCATGACATCGTTAGCAATAAACCTTGGTTGCACCATAAGCCTTACCTTCAGTAATGTTCCTATTTTTCCACTTTATAAAAATATGTAGCTTTTCGGTTCACTGCACTAAAAAAGTACAGCACATTTGAATTCCTAGAACAAAGAATTGTTTTGATATAACGTATATTGCCTCGCCTTGCTCTCTTTTCGCTGGAGCAATCATTTCCCATGGAAAAATCAAAGCTGTTTCTCATGCTATTACAACGTTTTTCTGGAACTAAAAGCCTCTTTTTGTGCGATTTGCTTCTCTTGGATTCTATTTCATTTATTTTTCTTCTACCACTAGCCAGACTTCACCTGCAACCTTTTTTCCTTTTCTTTTGGTATTACCAGGGAAAGTTGACCTCTTGCTACGTTCTCGGAAAATAATTCTTTTTTCTACTGGAATAACAGGTTTATTTGATTAGAGGCTTCCAAAGACAAATTTATCTAGAATGTTGGGATTCTAAGGACGGGGGGGGGGGGGGGTGAAACGGTTAACTTACTAGCTTAAAAAAGAATGTGCAGAATTGTTGTTTGTTCGATAGCAGTATTTATTACCAAAATAATCCAGACCGACAGAAAGTGATTTACTTTGTTTATCTACATTCTTTCTTACATCATTTGTCTTCATTGTTGCCAGATACAGTTATAAACCTACAAGACTGCAAGATGAACCCTGTCTTCAATGTCTCTAATCGGTTTGATTTTATCTTATTTTTATCTTTTTTAAGTTTTACCGACCACTACTATGGTGCTTGTGCCATTTATCAAACTTGTATCCAAATAGGGGGTGGGGGTTTGATCCTTTGACTTCAGACTGAAGGATGGGATCCGTTCATATGTCATTTTATCCTTCATTTTTTCTATCCGTGAATGAATTTGGCTTTTGTGACAGCTTGTTAGATGTAGAAGAATAATTTTACATGCCTAGTAAACACTTAAATCAACGATTTCAAATTAAATTCATAATTAAAATGTTGTTGCATTGTAGAATCTATATTTGCATATATAAGATAATAATACATTTTTGATTTTGCAACTAAGACCGAGTACAAAAATTTATATGCTTTGTTGTATGCAGATTAAGTTTTAAATATAATTTTAGGTGCTTCAACCCATAAATTATTACTTAGCAGGCATAATCATGCTTAAAATTGTGTGTTTCGTTGTGCTACTCTTTATTCTGTACTAATTTATTTTATATCCTTCCTCTCCAGTATTGCCAAACACAGTTAGGAAGATAGATCAAATTGTAACTACCAACTATTCAATGTTTTTTTTTTTTTCTGTGATAATAATGTTGCTTAAGGAATTTAGCTCAATGATGTTTTGTTTTTAGTCTGACTGAGGGCCTCTTTGCTGCTTTTTCGCCAGTTTTGCCTATTACGCTCATTAGACCACTTTAAATTGTTGATGTTCGGAATATTTTCAGTTTCTGAAGTTTTTATTGTTGCCATATAATCATTTTTACTCTTTTATTCAGCGCCATCTTGATACACAGCCCAGTGTACCCTTGCTAGGGGTCCCCACAATTATAGTGTTAATTTCATGTTTTAGGTGAACTTAAGCAAGTCTACATGAGCCTGACACACTACGTTGCTCGAGTGCATCAGCTCCTAATGTCTTATATCTGATTTTGTCTCCCCTTTTCTTTCAGTGTCTTCAAAGAAAGTTGACTATTCAGACTACTTGCTACGTTCTGGAAAAGATATTTTTTCTAGTGGAAACGGAAGAGCATCTCAATCAAAAGCTTCAAATTACGAATGTAATCAGATTAGTGGAACTTTATCGGAAGAATTGTCATCTGCGGTCACGTTGCCATTAATAGATTCAAGTACTACCACTGTTTTTGTCAACACTGGAATATTGAATTCTCCATCAAAGGGGAATACTAAAATGAAGGATGATTCTCAAACAATGAATCACTGCTTTAAGTGTGGCAAAAATTTTGAAGGACCTTGTTTTTCTTGTATTTATAGAAGCTCTTATTTCTATGACACAGAGAATTGGAAGAAAGATTCGATCGCGGAATCTAATACTCTAAGAACACATGTTAGTGAAACTGTTTATCAGAATAGGGTCTTTAATAGTGATGAAACATGTCGAACTCCTGATAATCAAAGCAGTTGCCTGATAGAAAGTAATGTGACTCATGTAAGTGAGTCCATTCTGCTTTGAGTTTTTGTTTGAATCGTGCTGCTTCTTTTTGAGAAAGTAATCCACAAATAAATGCTCAGGAGGAATTATGTTTGTTTATTTTTTAGAAAGAAGGCTGTTCAATTTTTTTCTCGGTGTTTCAGGATGCAACCTTTGTAAGCAAGAGAGTGCTGACTGCACCTTTCCCAAAAGCCGAGGAAAAGGCATTGTTTTTTTTTGTAGGGTGTCATGAAGATACAAAATTATCTTCCAATCTAGAATATATGATGCTATTGTATCATTTGAATAAATGGATGACTTTGTCATTTGTTGAATAGAGTGACGACGTACAAAAACCTTGTAAAATTGATTGTTCCACAAAATTGATTGTTCAAAGTAAACTGTGTCATACCCTGTGTTTTTCTGGTGTATTTAGCGAAGCGGCGAAAATATCAATGGGCGCCTTGGTGGGGTTGCATCAACCCTACCCTGTATGGGAGCACTATGAATACTAATCAATTTTGAAATCGTTTTGCCAACTCCGCTTGCAAAAGTCAATTTATAAAATTCTAAATTTGACGCTTTAAAAATTTAAAATTTTTCAGAAACCAATTTTTGTACCGCAAAAAACGTATTCAGTTAAGCTTGACACCACAAATGACACCTCTCCCTGTTGACCTCATATTGTCCAAGTAAACCGATTTAGTAAGTTCCTGTCAGTGAAGAGATATAGGGGAAGTCTCTGTGGCCCATAAGCTAACTACAGTTGCGCTTCTAAACTGATAAAACTACACACTTACTTTCAAATTATGTTGATGTTGTACTGATTTGCATTCTAGCGAAAAGTTGACCTAGTACCCAAAACTAAATACTTGACTGATAAAAACGGATTTAGAGTTTTAACTATATTTTTTTTACAGTTTTCACATCTTACAGTTTATTATATTTTTGTTACGAGGACAGTCTTTTCATCGTAAACAGAATTTCTGGAAGCAAATTTGGAATAAGTCACTCCATAGAAAAAAAATGTCAGGTTCTCTTTAAACAATTGGATGAAACAAAGGAAATCTCAAATACTTGTCACTATAAATTTCATTTCCAATTTTCTCATCTCAAATTTCCTTGCTTTTGCAACCGTACTTGGCCACGACAAAAATTTTGAGTTTGTTTGAGGATTATTTTTGATCACATCTATTTGAACTTTTTTTGGTAAAAACAAGGCACATACTGCAGAAAAACGGTCCTTTTACATATTCAACCGTCTCTCGTACTTTTAGTGCGTTTTTTTATATTTCCCATTATAATACCCCCTAGGGCTGTTTCTTCTAGTACTGGTTATAGCTGGTCGTTTCAGAGATGGTTCGTCCTTTACTAGGTTGCAGCTACCGCTTTAACCACGATAGGCTTTTTTAGTACTTGTTTTATGAAAATGCTGATGATATTGGTCTTGAAGCTTTTTTTTTAAGAATTAGATCCCTTTGCCTATGCCGCATCCTTTCATAGCTGTTCCCATAGGAGTAACTTAGTAAAGGACGCGCTCTAGCGCATATTAACCGAAAATTTTAAAGCGTTTTTTGAAAAAAAGACCGTCAAGGGAGGAGGAATCACTAGAAGCTGATTCAGGAATGGTAACTATTATTTAATCTTAATGATAAAAGCTCACTCCTGTAAACACGTTTATGACGAATAGTTAGAAATGCTGCAAAATGGCGTCGAAATGAAATTTTAAGAATTCATCATAGTCGAAAACACCACTTAGAAGAGAACCCCCCCATCTTGAGAAACAGGGAAGATCAGTTTTTCACATGTGATGCAGTGATGCGTCTCCTTTTTTTTCCTTTTTATTCTAATCACCGCAAAGGGACGCTGATTTATCAAAAAAAAGTTTTAGGGCTCATTTGAAAGGAAATTGATATATATTTATATATATATATATATATATATATATATATATATATATATATATATATATATATATATATATATATATATATATATATATATTATACATATATATATATATATATATATATCTATCTATATAAAAATAAGTTGTCTGTCTGTGGATGGATGGATGGATCAGGTGACGTCACCTGAAAAAACTGGATCAGGTGACGTCGAAACTGAAAAAACTAAAAAAAGGCAAAAACTACAAAAAAAACTAAAAACTAATAAAAAAAATAAAAAAGCTAAAAAACTAAAAAAACTATAAAGGTAAAAACCAATAAAAAACTAAAAAAAAAACTGAAAAAACTAAAAAAAGGCAAAAACTACAAAAAAAAACTAAAAACTAATAAAAAAAGTAAAAAAGCTAAAAAACTAAAAAAACTAAAAAAAAGGAAAAAACTGAAAAATAAGCTAAAATAAAGGTAAAAACCAATAAAAAACTAAAAAAAAAAAAGGAAAAAACTAATAAATGACGACACTCAAAGAGAAAGCGACCAGGACAAAAGGAATGTTCGATTAGCAATCAACAAAGCACCGGGACACAGGGAGTATAAATGACGACCAGGACATAAGTAAAAAAAAAAAAACTATCTATATATATAAAAATAAGTTGTCTGTGGATCTGTGGATCTGTGGATCGTGGATCAGGTGACGTCATCTGAAAAAACTGGATCAGGTGACGTCAAAACTGAAAAAACTAAAAAAAGGCAAAAACTGCAAAAAAAACTAAAAACTAATAAAAAAAATAAAAAAGCTAAAAAACTAAAAAAACTAAAAAAAGGCAAAAAAAACTAAAAACTAATAAAAAAGCTAAAAAACTAAAAAAACTAAAAAAAAGGCAAAAACTACAAAAAAACTAAAAACTAATAAAAAAAATAAAAAAGCTAAAAAACTAAAAAAACTAAAAAAACTAAAAAAAGGTAAAAAACTAAAAAAACTAAAAACTAAAAAAAACTAAAAAAGGTAAAAACTAAAAGAACTAAAAAAGAAAAAAATAAATGACGACACTCAAAGAGAAAGCGACCAGGACAAAAGGAATGTTCGATTAGCAATCAACAAAGCACCGGGACACAGGGAGTATAAATGACGACCAGGACACAAGTAAAAAAAAAATTAACAAAACTAAAAAGAAGGTAAAAACTACAAAAAAACTAAAAAGAAAAAAAACTAAAAACTAATAAAAAAACTAAAAAATCTAAAAATCTAAATTAACTAAAAAAGAAAAAAAAGGAAAAAAATAAAGGAGAAAAACAAAACTAAAAAACGAATGTATATACAGACCGGTACACCGGGATACAAATGACGACCGGGACACAGGGAATATAAATGACGACCGGGACACAGGGACACAACTACAACGGGGACACCGGGGGAAACAGGGGGATATAAATGACGACCGGGACAAAAAAACTAAAAAGAAAAAAAAACTAAAAACTAATAAAAAAACTAAAAAATCTAAAAATCTAAATAAGCTAAAAAAGAAAAAAAAAGGAAAAAAATAAAGGAGAAAAACAAAACTAAAAAACGAATGTATATACAGACCGGGACACCGGGATACAAATGACGACCGGGACCCGGGACACAGGGAATATAAATGACGACCGGGACACAGGGACACAACTACAACGGGGACACCGGGGGAAACAGGGGGATGTAAATGACGACCGGGACAGGGAATGGTCGATTAGCAATCACCATCAACAAAGCTCAAGGGCAATCATTAGAATCATGAGGTATAGATCTGAATACAGATTGTTTTCCCATGGACCATTATATGTTGCATGTTCAAGAGTCGGTAAACCTGACAATCTATTTATATGCAAAGACAATGGGACAGCAAAGAATGTTGTATATTCGCAAGTTTTACGTAGTTAAAACCATATATATATATCTATCTATATTCACAGGTGGGACATAGGGACACAACTACAATGGCGCGTAACTATTATGGCGCGTAACGACTTACGCGCGCGGGGGGGCTTGGGGGGGGCGCGAAGCGCCCCCACCAACTAGGTGTTGGGGTGGCGCGAAGCGCCACCCCAACAGCTAGTATATATATATATATATATATATACATACATATATATATATATATATATATATATATATATATATATATATATATATATATATATATATATATATATATATATATATATATATATATATACATACATATATATATATATATATATATATATATATATATATATATATATATATATATATATATATATATATATATATATATATATATATATATATATATATATATATGTATATATATATCTATATATATAAAAATAAGTTGTCTGTCCGTTACGTTGCTTGAATAATCAAATATCTTTGAAAAGACAACAGTATTAAAAGAGATTGAATTTCTTAAAGAGTAAAAAACTGGGAACTTCAAAAATCTATCTATCTATATCTATATATATAAAAATAAGTTGTCTGTGTGTGGATCTGTGGATCAGGTGACGTCATGTTTGTTCGCATATGACGTCTGAATTATTTCACACTAATACAAAAGAAGAAAAAAACTAAAAAAGGTAAAAACTACAAAAAAAACTAAAAAGAAAAAAAAAACTAAAAAAGCTAAAAAACTAAAAAAAACTAAAAAAAGGTAAAAATCTAATAACTAAAAAAAACTGAAAAAAATAAAAAAAAGGCAAAAAATACAAAAAAATAAAAACTAATAAAAAAACTAAAAAAGCTAAAAAACTAAAAAAACTAAAAAAAACTAAGAAAAGGTAAAAAACTAAAAAAAAAATAAAAACTAAAAAAGAAAAAAACTAAAAAAAAGGAAAAAACTGAAAAATAAAAGAGAAAAAGAAAACTAAAAAAATATGAATAAATATATATAAAAATAAGTTGTTTGTGGGTTATGTCTGTCTGTCTGTCTGTCGAGTGACGTCGTGTTTGTCCGCATATGACGTCTGAATTATTTCACACTAATACAAAAGAAGAAAAAAAACTAAAAAAGGTAAAAACTACAAAAAAAACTAAAAAGAAAAAAAACTAAAAAAGCTAAAAAACTAAAAAAAACTAAAAAAAGGTAAAAAACTAAAAACTAAAAAAAACTGAAAAGACTAAAAAAAGGCAAAAACTAAAAAAAAAATAAAAACTAATAAAAAAACTAAAAAAGCTAAAAAACTAAAAAAACTTAAAAAAAAACTAAAAAAAGGTAAAAAACAAAAAAAAACTAAAAACTAAAAAAGAAAAAACTAAAAAAAAGGAAAAAACTGAAAAATAAGAGAAAAAGAAAACTAAAAAAATATTAATAAATATAAAAAATATAAATATAATATAAATTAGCAATCAACAAAGCACCGAGACACAAATGACGACCGGGACACAGGGAGTATAAATGACGACCAGGACATAAGTAAAAAAAAAAACTAAAAAAACTAAAAAATGGTAAAAACTACAAAAAAACTAAAAACTAATAAAAAAACTAAAAAATCTAAATAAACTAAAAAAGAAAAAAAAGAAAAAAGGAAAAAAATAAAGGAGAAAAACAAAACTAAAAAACGAATGTATATACAGACCGGGACACCGGGATACAAATGACGACCGGGACACAGGGAATATAAATGACGACCGGGACACAGGGACACAACTACAATGGGGACGCCGGGGGGCACAGGGGGATATAAATGACGACCGGGACACAAGGAATATAAATGATGCCCGGGACACTCAAAGAGAAATCACAGACTGGAACACCGGGACACAAATGACGACCGGGACACAGGGAATATAAATGACGACCGGGACACAGGGACATAACTACATAGGGGACGCCGGGGTGCACAGGGGGATATATAAATGACGATGGCGACTCAGGGAATGGTCGATTAGCAATCACCATCAACAAAGCTCAAGGGCAATCATTAGAATCATGAGGTATAGATCTGAATACGGATTGTTTTCCCATGGACCATTATATGTTGCATGTTCAAGAGTCGGTAAACCTGACAATCTATTTGTATGCACAGACAATGGGACAGCAAAGAATGTTGTATATTCGCAAGTTTTACGTAGTTAAAAACATATATATATATATATATATATATATATATATATATATATATATATATATATATATATATATATATATATATATATATATATATATATATATATATATATATATATATATATTCACAGGTGGGACATAGGGACACAACTACAATGGTAAAGGTAAAGGTAAAGGATACGGCATTAGACTTTACAGTCCCTACCGGCGGTGCTGATCTCCGTTTCTTGGCCCTTCAGCCAGGAAGTGCAATGGGGGGTTGCACTACAATGGCGCGTAACTAATATGGCGCGTAACGACTTACGCGCGCGGGGGGGCGCGAAGCGCCCCCACCAACTAGGTGTTGGGGTGGCGCGAAGCGCCACCCCAACAGCTAGTATATATATATATATATATCTATATATATATATATATATATATATATATATATATATATATATATGTATGTATGTATATGTATATATATATATATATATATATATATATATATATATATATATATATATATATATATATATATATGTGTGTGTGTATGTGTGTGTGTGTGTGTGTGTGTGTGTGTGTGTGTGTGTGTGTGTGTGTGTGTGTGTGTGTGTGTGTGTGTGTGTGTGTGTGTGTGTGTGTGTGTGTGTGTGTGTGTGTGTGTGTGTGTGTGTGTGTGTGTGTGTGTGTGTGTGTGTGTGTGTGTGTGTGTGTGTGTGTGTGTATATATATATATGTATATACTATCTTTATAAACGATTAATCTTTGTTTTTTTCTAGAACTTTTAATTTCCGTTAGCATGAGCCTTCTCGCGACATTCTAGGACCGCTTGGTCGATACAATCACCCCTTGGAAAAAAAAACAAACAAACAAATAAACACGCACCCGTGATCGGTCTTCTGGCAAGAAATACTAAGTTCCATATTTTTGTAGATAAGAGCTTGAAACTTCTACAGTAGGGTTCTTTATATACTGAATGCGATGTTGTGATTTTCGTTAAGATCGCAAGACTTTTAGAGGGTGTTTTCCAAAACAAGGTAAATTTTCTCAGTCTCGTAACTTTTGATGAGTAAGGCTAAATTTGATGAAACTTATATATTTAAAATCAGCATAAAAATCCGATTCTTTTGATGTATCTATTGGTATCAAAATTCCGTTTTTTAGAGATTCGTTTACTGTTGAGCCGGGTCGCTCCTTACTACAGTTTGTTACCACGAACTGTTTGATGAGGAGGGACTACAATAATTCAAAAACCTTAATAAAGAAAACAGATTTTATATTTTAGTAGATTTCATCGTTAGAAATCGGACTTGCTTTGATAATCACCGCAGTATGAAGTAGGACTGGGTCCAAAATTTGAGTCCAAAATTTGTAAGATCGTCTCTTTCTTGCAGTTTACTTCTTTATCAAGCCCAGATAATATTTCAACTAAGATTACCAAGTTAATTTTGCCTGTAATTCTTTAATCCTTGTGCAAGCTTCTTCTGATCTTGTTATTTTCCAGTTAAAAGTGCGAGGACAGTATTTTTTATTTTAAAGATGTTTCCATAAGCAGCCCTTCAAATTACAGACCAATCTCCCTCTTGTCAGTATTCAGGAAGCATTTAAAAAAAGCACCGCTATCAAGACTCAAAAACTTTCTTGTTGTAGGGGTAGGACAGGTAGCAAGCCTGTCGCCCATCCCTCTTCCTTTCGCAACCGGACTTGGGACCGGCTTTACATGGACGCCTTTACGCTCATTTTTCTTTTGAGGCTGGGGGCCCATAAACACCGAAGCTCTTTCCCCTCTTTTATTGTTTGGTTATAACACTACTTCTTGATTAGAGGGTCAATCCAATGTCTTGGAATGAAAGTTAACCATTTCCTAGAGTTTTATTGGTGGTCACTTATCCTGTTTACAAGTTTCCTATCGAATATTACTGACACGAGTGACGTAGAGACAAGATCTTTTTTGTCGCCTTAACTATGGTGAGGATCATTTTGTAAATTTCCTCGCTGGGATGATAAAGCACATAAATGTGGGTTATCGTTGAATGTACCATTTTAAAATTCCCTAAATGACCATGAGGTTTTCGTGTCACCATTGTCAGGAGTAGACACTAATAGAGGGTAATTTTACAAACTCTCACAAAACACTCATAAAGACACTTATCTTTATTCAAGAGACTGGTACAAGGGTTAACTAAAGGAAAAATAGAAAGAGAAATTCTAGGAATTTTTCAACGCACCAATGCTCCCATTCTCTTTCGGTACATGGTTCCAATCCGCAAAAGCTTACATTCCAAGATAGATCTGAAGACAACTAAGACATACAACGTAGATAAGCTGAGTATCGTCAATATCGTTTTAGATTTACTTATTGATTTGCCAATCTCACACCCAGGAATTGGGGAAGGGGGTTTAACTTCGAAGGAAACTAGAAACTTCAGCCAAAATTTTGAAACATCGTTTCATTCGCCTTAATCTAATTGTAAAATATTATACTTGCTTCTATTCTGGCTCTGTCTTTCGAAACCGGGTGAATTGGGTAAAGTCGTTAGGTAGTAATGATAATTAGATATCTTTTTCTATCCCTGTGACGGTATTTTTTCCTCCATTTTTCTTTTACCTGAAAAAAATATTGAGCTCAGACTGAATTATTAAGAAATAGACGGAGTGGTACAACCAGGTAATAAAAGAGGTGAAAGAACCCGCACCTCCCAGCTTGAAAAGAAGAATGAGCACAAAGGCGACAACGGAAAGGACAGCAATTTTGTGCTTTAAAAGACTAGAATCATGAGTTCAAAGCTTTATTTTATTCATTTAATGTTGCGTTTACATCTTTAAATATGTTTTTTAGTGTTCCAGTTCTGGTTTTACTCTGGTTTTTGGAAATTGAAAATTAGAACTTTTAATCTCTAATTCAATTTAGTATATTACATCATTCCCCCACCCTAGGCATAACTTACTAAAAAAAAGCCGGAGAGGGCTTTTTTGCCAGTCCTACATTGGGAAGATCTGTGATGTACTTTTTTTTGGGTACTCTTTTCTTTAAGCCAATCAGCTAAAAAGTCCCCATAAATCTTTAGAGAAAATCCTGTAATATTTTTTTTGTGCACAGTAACTCCAATATACGGATTGGTTTATTGAGATGACATGTACTCAATCATCGAAATAATTTAGCCTATTGCAAAACAAAGAAAGGAAAACAGACAAGTAGCTTGTAAGGAAAATAATAAAGAGAGATTCGGGGAGGGGGACAAGGTAATGTTCTTTATATCTAATTTCGTGTTTTCTTTTGGTGTTCTACAGACAAAATGAAAATTATCTACCACAGGTGTATACAAATATTAAAATTATTCTCAAATTGGGGTTTTATTTTGTGCTTGTGTGTAAGACGCCAAATGGAAACGCACCATAATTGCTTATGGTAAAGAACAATAAATAAGGAGCAACCTTTTACGATTAAAACTGATACTTTAAAAATGGAAGTTTTGTAACAATATACGGATCAAAATAATCCGCTTCTAATGCTGATTGCAAATTGCTGACTTATTATGGCTGATTGATGCTGACTCCTTATATTTATGGTTACCCATTAATGACTTATTATGGAACTTTCTTTATATTAATTTTAGGAAAAGGTGGAACGCCCTCAAATAAGGGGTAATTCTTATGACAACTATACCATGAAATTAAGTATGTCCGATGACCTTGATCCGGAGGTTTCAAGCCTCTGTTCGTGAAAATACCATTTTCTTGCACAGCCCATAACATCCGAAAGCTCCTTCAGAGAGGGTAACTACTATTTTGGTTAATCTTAATACATAAAAATTTACTGCAAAAACAAAGATACGGAAATATTGTAGAAGACCTTGAAACTTCTCAAAAATGGTGGTCGATCGAAATGATAAATGCACCATAGCAATAAATAGGTTTGGGAATCCCACTTGGGAGTGCAGTCACCCACCTTGAACAACGATCAAAATCATTTTTTTGTATGGGTATCACTAATGTGTCTTCTTTTTTCTTGATTCTTTTTTATCTTCCAAGCTACTGCAACATCTTGAGAGATGTTTAATGGCTAGTACTCATATCTACGTGCTTTTTATAAATTTGTCTCAGTAATACCGTCTGCAAGTACCGGGTGACACCTAAGTTTTAGCTCCGAAGTCAAAGAAACTTAACTGGACGTTTCTAATTCCCCCCGCCTGTATACTCTCCTCTCAGTCCCCTTAATAAATTTATAAATCGTGTACGGACTAGCAGGATACTGTGACGTCGTAGAGAGATGTTTAATGGTCAATTTCAAAGCTCTTGATTGTATTTCCATGCTTTAAAATTCGTCTTGATGACGCCAGTTTTAAGTACCATATTTGACCAAGAATGCCACATTTCGGGGCTTTGAGGTATAGAAAGGGTACCATTATAATCTCCACGATTACAATTCCTTAACTCAAGGGTTATAACATCCCTTTTTGTGAACTCGCCCTATCAGACCCTTTAGTGAGTGACAACGGAAAGACACGTTTCGAAACAAATTGCATAATGAAAAACAAAATGTGTTCAATTTGATTTTTGAAAAAAGAACTGTTACTTAATTTTACCTCAGCAATAAAAATTTATTGGAAAATCAATTTTTTCGGAAATTTCAAAAAAGAGATTGAAACGCTGAAGTGTTGTTTTTTAATTCTATTTATTTCTCCAGAACCAGTGGGGCACCAAAATATCGTAAAAACCTGTCTAAAGGCTCATTTGAAAGCTAATAAAACCCCCTTCCCCAATTCCTGGGTGTGAGATTGGTGAATCAATAAGTAAATCTAAAACGATATTGACGATACTCAGCTTATCTACGTTGTATGTCTTGGTTGTCTTCAGATCTATCTTGGAATGAAAACCTTTGGCGGATTGGAACCATCTACCGAGAGAGAATGGGAGCATTGGTGCGTTGAAAAATTCCTAGAATTTCTCTTTCTATTTTTCCTAATAAAAAAATGGAACTTTTTGTGTCATTTCTGATGTGGAGAGGCGTGGAAGCATAAAGAGTGCACCATTGAAATTACAATGGGCAAATATCCTCATGGCCAACTGCTTAAAACCCCTCTATGAAATTCTCCTCCTTCCAGTCGCCTTAATAAGTGAAAATTAAAAATTAGGTTTTCATAAAAATACGTGTGCTGAAAAAACGTTTTTATGCAAAGTAGGAGCGTCGAAATGTTTAACCAACCCCACATTAAGGCGTGCATGAACTGGAGATTGGTTTTGACATCATTCGGCGGCAGAGGGACAGTGTTCCCCCCCCTGAATTTGGAAAATTCTCTTGTTTTAAGCTTTTATACTTTAATCTTGTAGGGTTGATCATATGATTTTAGTGGCCAGTTCTACTAAAATGTTGAAGTCCAACAACTAAAAATAGCGAAAGTATACCTGTTTGTGAGAAGTCGAAAATTGTTTGCTGCATTGCGGCAGAAAATATTGCAATGATTACAATACGAGTTTCTGTGAATTATACTAACTATACATGAAAATTCTTTTTAGTGCTCTCTAGTTTTTCAAAACCTCATTAAGGATGATAGATCTTCATATATTCATTAAGATTCATTAAGGATAATACATCTTAATTAATTGCAGTTTTATCTACAATCCCTCAAAGATACCGACGATAAATACCTCTTCAACTCTTTATGTGACAAGGTCGCAGTTTATGCAACATATATCCTCATTTCTTGTTCAAATGAACAGACTCGTCATATTTTTCTATGATTGTAGAATTCTGGAAAACAAGCGCTTTACCGAAAACAATTGATATTAATAAAGAAGAGCACTGAATTTTATCAGAAGTGCATTTGTATGTTCAAATCTTCCAAATAGGCCCCTCATCTCAATGTAGTAGATGGAAGGGTGATTCACCCTTAACCTCGTTTAATAAGTATAGAAGAATGGATTTGGACTAAGTGTATCCTACTGAAGCTCAAAGAAGGGGTGAAAGTTTCCTGCTTATTTTGGAAGTATTTTGGGACATGTGTAGAAGTGCAAATGATTGAGGGGGATGCATCCACAAAAGCGAGATTGATGTACGAACCCCGTGTAAATATCAGACATTGACACTCGAAATTTCCTGATTAGCTGATGAAAACATAAAGAATCACTTTTTTTATGGACTGAGTTGGTTAAATTTTTACCGCTTTAGTAAATTCTTCAATTTCTCGAGTAAAAAGCTGTTCAAGATATGAAGATTTTCTCACTATTTTAATACCAGTACGATTAAAAAGGTCTCAAAACAACACAAGAAACTTATTTTTCTTCTCTTCTAACGGAGCATTTAGAGTTAACTGGGTGGCAGCAGGATCTGCTCTTAATGCTGTGGTTCAACTTCTGGCACTGGTGATATCACATACTGTTTTGTTAATTTCACGCATTCTGCAAACCTTACTTTTACCTCAACAAATTGCAAACTGCAGTAAGGAGCGACCCTGCTCAATAGTAACCGAAACACTAAAAAAGGAGTTTTGATACCAATAGTTACATCAAAAGAATCAAATTTAAATGCTGATTTTAAATATACAAGTTTCATCAACTGTAGTTATACCTATCAAAAGTTACAATCCTGAGAAAATTTGTCTTATTTTAGAAAATAGAGGGAAACACAATCTAAAAGTCATAGAATATTAACGAAAATCACACCATGAGAATCAACGTATCAGAGAACCCTACTGTAGAAGTTTCAAGCTTCTATCAACGAAAATGTGGAATTTGTATTTTTTGCCAGAAGACTGATCACGGATGCGTGTTTATTCGTTTTTTGTTTTTTTTTTTCCAGGGGTGATCGTATCGACCCAGCTGCCCTAGAATGTCGTGTGAAGGCTCATTCTGACGGAAACTGAAAGTTCTAGTTACCCTTTTTAAGTGACCAGATAAATTGGAGGGTGTACCTGTATACAGGAGGTATACAGTATAGGAGGGTATACAGGAGTTAATCCTGTATACCTCCATGGCGGTGATGGTAGTTACAGACAATGAGGCTCGATCCTCCGTCCCTGGGCAGCAGAGGAAATCCGTCAGTGCACCTCAAAGCGGTGGAAGGGTGTAAACACCACTGAGCTCTATGCCGAGCGATTTGGTGGCCAAAGCGCTCCGGGCGACCCGCAAGACTGGGGACCTTGCGGTCAACTCTATTCCCAAGAAACATTGATGGATCTGAGACCTAGAAGAAAAGTTGTAACGGCTACGGCGTCCCCGGCAAGCGACGCGGCCCCCGTATTGGCGCGGGTGTCGAGAAGTAAACTAGCCAACCATACTACGGCGTTCCCGGTAGGTGACGCGACTTTTAATATGGCGGCAAAGTCGAAAAATCCTTTCAACGCCATAAATCTAGAAAAACCTACTACAGTCATTAAACAGGCAAAATCCAGAATAAATGTTGGATGCTGGAATATAAGACCCGTTCAACAAGAAGCCACACAAGCTTTTCTTGTCCATGAGATGGAGAAGTACAACATAGACATACTTTGCATATCCGAGACCAGAATCTCCGGTTCTGGCTCTATAGTTATAACAGCTCCTGAAACACTACATCAGTTCCACTTTTTCTATTCCGGAGTAGAAGATAGTTCAGGACTCCACAGAGTTGGTTTCATCATGAACCAAAGAACCAGAAACGCTCTCCTAGAATGGGAACCAGTCTCCTGTAGACTTGCTAGAATCAGACTAAAAAGAAACCCTGTTTCGATAATTTCTACCTATACCCCCACCCGTGACGCTACTGAAACGACCAAGGATGATTTCTACGGCGAACTGCAGCAGTTTTCTTCTTCTATAGCCGCACGTGATTACTTGATTGTTGCTGGCGACTTCAACGCAAGAGTTGGTCCGTCTGACCAGACCACAAGACAAATCCTGGGAAAATTTGGACTGGGTCACAGATGCGAAAATGGGCAGAGGTTAGTGAACTACGCCTTGATGAACCACCTTGTTATCACCAATACCATATTTCAGCACAAACCTAACCACCTCTTCACTTGGCATTCAAATGAGGGTGTCACTAAGGCCCAAATTGACTTCATTCTCGTACGTCAGCGCTGGAGAAGCTCCGTGCAGGACTCTCGCTCTTACAACGGCGCGGACACAGGCTCGCAGTCTGGGTCTGACCACAGGCTCGTCGCAGCAAAAATTTTGCTACGCCTTGCAACTCGAAAAAAAAACAAGCCCAAGGTCGGATTCGATTTCGGTAAACTTCAAGACAAAGAAGTGTGGCAGGCTCTCAACTTGGAACTAACTAACCGGTTTGAAACCCATCCCCTTCATCTGCTCATGATGCCTTCCCACCTTCCGTCTCTAAAGAGCCTTATGATATCGAGCTGGATACACCGACCAGAGACAAAATACTAAAAGCAATCAAGACCCTAAAAAACCACAAAGCCCCAGGTGAAGACGGCCTCCCCCCAGAACTATACTAACAATGCCCTGAGGTCACTGCTGAAAAGCTCCATGGCATTCTCGAAGAAGTGTGGAGGACCAACACTTTTCCAAAAGATTGGAAGACATCAGTCATCCTCCCTTTCTATAAGAAAGGAGACAAAACCAAATGCAAAAATTACCGCGGAATAAGTCTCATAGACATTACAGTCAAAATATTTGGGATCATACTCTTGAACCGCTTCAAAGAGGCAAGGGAGGAAAAAACTCGAGGAAATCAAGCCGGCTTTCGACCAAGTAGAGGCTGTACTGATAATATCTTCGCCTTTCGCCTCATTATCCAGCAGTTTGAAAGGTACAAAATAACCCTGATCTTGATGTTCCTGGACTTCATTGCCGCCTGCGACTCTGTCACTCGCCAGAAACTTTGGAAGATCCTAGAGAATGACGGAATGCCGTTGAAGTTTGTTGAACTGATGAAGGCATACTATGACGCGTCAGTGAGCCGAGTTAGAGTCTATGGCGAAGAAACCGAAGAATTTCTGGCTGAGTTCGGAGTAAAACAAGGGTGTGTCCTCTCTCCGACTTTTTTCAATTATTGCATCGATTGGGTGCTTGAAAATGCTCTATCATCTTATCCAGGAGCGCCGATTGGACAGAATCTCTCACTGACTGACCTCGATTATGCGGATGATGTTGGCCTCCTGTCAGACCCTGTAGAAGCCCAAAACATGCTTGACAGTGTTGTGGCCTGGGCAGACCTGATCGGCTTGAAAGTCAGCACAGAGAAAACGAAATTCGTGGCTATTAACCACGACACAAGACCATTCCCACTAACTGTCAACCAAGTTCAGCTGGAAAAAGTCAACCGTTTCACATACCTAGGCTCCCAGCTTTGTACTGACGGAACTTCCAACGCTGATATCCAACAGAGAATACAGAAAGCGCAGACAGTCTTTGCCTCACTCTGGAAACCCTTATGGAATCGCCACGAAACCAGTGTCCGAACGAAAGTTCAAATTTACATGGCACTAGTCTGCACCGTTCTCCTTTACGGATGCGAAACATGGTCGGTAAAACTACAGCAAGAGAATACACTTAAGGTGTTTGAGCATACTTGTCTGCAAAGAATTCTCAGAGTACAGCTACGTGACCGTATCTCCAACGCGAATATACGTCGAATGTGCATTATTCAGAGAGATGTTGTGCTCACTATTAAAGAACGCCGTTTTAAATGGTTGGGCCATGTATTACGGAAACCGCCAGAGTACCTGCCTCGCCAAATACTTCTAGTTGAGCCTATTAGCTACTGGAAGAAACGCCAAGGACAACAGAGGAAGAACTGGTGGAACCTGGCCAAGTCAGTTCTTGAACTAATCGGGGGTTTTAGAAAATTCGGTCACAGATGGTCAACACAGTGGCTCGCTTTTGCAGAGCAGCTGGCACAAGATCGAACAACATGGTGCAAGAAGGTCTCTAAGATCATCGATGCCGGGCGAGGTGGAAACGCCTGATTACCGCCACAAGTACAAGTACAAGTAAGTACCTAGGCCATCTCCCACGCACAGTTTTTCCGCAAAGTTTACAGATTAAAATTTTAAGATAGCCATTCTATTTAGCTTAATTGAAAACCTAATAATTATATCTTCGGGGTGACTTAATCCCCCAGTCTCCAGGGGAGGGGCTGCAAGTTACAAACATCGACCATTTTTTTACATATAGTAATTGTTAATTATGAAGTGTAAAGACGTTTTCGGGGGGACTTTTTTGCGTCGGGACGGGGGTGGGCCACGGAGAGGAAGTTACGTGGGAGGATCTTTCTGTGGAGGAATTTTTCATGAGAGAGGAGAATTTCCGTGAAAGTGGCGCAGCATTTTTAAACATTATTAAAAAAAACAACTAGACCTACGTTGCCCGGGCAACGTGAAGTGTTGCAGCAACCTTTGTCCGGCTTCGTCGACTAAAGTGTTGCGAGAGCAACACTTTGGTTTTGTTTCTGTGCTATCGATCAGTAATCACATGATCAAAAGCTATTCCTCAGCGTTGAAAAAAGAACAACAAAATTGTATCGAAAGAAGGGACTAAATTGACTTTGCAGCCAGTTGAACTTTATCCTTTTCAATCGTAGACATCGTGACGGATGAAAACTCGGAACAATATTTTATATAATCTAGTTGATATTATAAAGCTATCCCTAACTTTTCAGGATCAAAATACCATAGATGACATTCTATTAATTATTACGAAACTATCTCATTGTTTTACATTCTCGTTTGTGCTTGTTTCTTCACTATCGGTTAAATGATGAAGTTGTCAGCCTATCGAAGTTTTTAAAACGGTATGTTCAAACAAGAACCCAATCAGTTATCACATGACCAAAGGCTATTCCTCAGAGTTGAGAAAACAACAACTGCAAAATAATATCGAAAGAAGGGACTAAATTGACTTTGCAGCCAGTTGAACTTTATCCTTTTCAATCGTAGACATCGTGACAGATGAAAACTTGGAACAATATCTTAAATAATCTAGTTGGTATTATAAAGCTATCCTTAACTTTTCAGGATTAAAATACCATAGGTGACACTAATTAGCCTATTACAAAACTACTTCGTTGTTCTATGTTATCGTTTGCACCCGTTGTGTAAACACTCAATTCTGTCAGATTTAAAGAGATCGAATACAATGTGCACCAATTTGCACAAATTTCAAGCCCAAAGTGAACAGATTCTTACTTACAAGTCCCTCTTCCGTGATAGACATCAAGTTCACCGGAAACAATTAAATGGGTACACCAACTAGCAAAAGTTGTTAACCCCTCATCGCTGAGGATGATTGTAGCCCAACAGCCGATTATTACTTACAAGTCCCTTACATGTCTTACCACTGGAACCAAATTGGTTTTACCGTCAAATACACCGGAAACAAATAATAGGTACACCAACTAGAAAAAGTGGCAAACCCCTCATTTTCGAATATGAATATGAGCCAACAGTCGCTTCTCTTCCATAGTGAACCTATTCTTACTTATAAGTCCCTCTCCCGTGATAGGCATGAGGTTCACCAGAAACAAATTTATGGGTACATCAACTAGCATAGTTGCAAACCCCTCATCGCTGATGTTGACTGTAGCCTAACAGCAGATTATTATTTACAAGTCCCCTACATGTCTTACCACTGGAACCAAATTGGTTTTACCATCAAATACACTGGAAACAAATAATAGATACACCAACTAGCAAAAGTTGTTAACCCATCATTGCCGAAGGTGATTATTACCTATCAGCCTACTGTTGCTTACAAGTCCTCTATATTCTCACAATTTGAATCGACCTAGATTTCGTTTCACTATGTACCTTACTACTGAAGTTGTTAACCCTTTGAAACTTTCAAACTGGTATACCTCATGAAGAAATTTTTGTACCAAAAAATGGATTTCATATAATTTGATCAGCTCAACAAGAGCTATCGATTGCCGTCGAAATTTTTTTTTTTTCTATCTTAGTTCAAAAGTTGATTTTTTTTGCCGTAGGCCAACTTTCTAAAGTCACCACTTAGAAAGGAGCAAAGGATAATCTCCAATTTCTTTAGCAATGAGAGAACTTTTAAAGTTTATTAGGCACATCTGATACCATTTCTCTACCGCAATCCCAAGTCCGAAAAACCGAATGATAAACTCTGCTGAAATCACGAATAGAAATGGGTAGAAACAGTAGATGGCAGACCCGTGGGAAAATGCCACATTTTTGCTTCTGTAAATTTTTCTATTTATCACTCAAAAAAGATATATTGGCTGTGGGGCCGGGTAACTGCCGCATATATTTAACACTTATAGATTTTAGTCCATCTTCAATTTGAAAGTGGTGTCTGCCTGCTTGCCTGCTAGAACGGAGCTTTCCACTCGAAAGCAGAAACATAGTTTGATGAAACGAAAGCTTGGCTGCACAACTTAAGTTACTCCTCTCTGACATAGGCTATATAACCCCACTTCACTTCGCACACCATAGGCTCTGGCTCGTGGACAAACAAAAACCATCCTTTTTGACCACAGATAAGAGTTCTGCGGAGCTTTCCAAAATGTAATGTCATATTCATCTATCCGACCTGATGTCCACACTTTCCGTAAAAACCGCACAGGTTAGACCCTTACCAGTTTCCAGGAATAAGCTGAGATCGGCGGCATAGGAAAAACAAAAAATACCGGGACAAAACCAAAGTGTTGCTCTCGCAACACAGTGAGAAAATAAATAAAATTTTTCAAATGGAAGTAATGAGCAGCATTAAAACTTAAAATGAATGTAAAATATTACGTATTTAAGGGGGGTTCTTCTCCTCCACAATACCTTGCTCTTTAAGCTAAAGTATTTTTAGTAATTTCAACTATTTATTCTAAGGCCTTTGTGATTCAAGGGTCATTCTTAAAGATTTGGGACAAAATTCAAGCTTAAGTGTAAAGAGCCAGTAATTGATGAGGGGGCGAACCCCCTCAAATACTAATAAAAATACACAAATATAGAAGATCGTTACGTAAGTTAATTCGTAAGGTACGTATGTTATTACTAACAAAAACGTTCGTAAAAAAAAATAAAAATCTAGTTGCTCTTTCAAGCAACCAAAAATTGGAGGGCAACTTGGCCTCCTCGCCCTCCACTTTTTTTTAATTAAAATCTTCCGAATAAAACTATGAGAAAGCTATTTAGTCAAATAATATATAAAATAATATGATAAATAATATATAAACCTCGTTTTAATTTTTCATGTGCGGTGAGGCAAAATCAAAACATGTATTAATTAAAAACGTTCAAAAATTAAATAAAAAACATTTTTTTGTAACTCCGCAATCCCTCGCTCTTTACGCTAAAGCTTTTAATTGTTTTAAAAAGTAGAATTGTGGCAAAGAGTCAAACTTTAGCGTAAAGAGCGAGGGATTGCGGAGGGGACAACCCATTTCATATACGGAGTAATTTCTCTTCGTTTTAAGTTTTAATGTAGCTCCTTACTTTCAGCTAAAAAAAAAGGTTTTTTTTATTTAATTTCTGAACGTTTTTGAATTAATGCATGTTTTCTTTTGGCTCTCCACACATAAATTATTAAAATGAAATTTGCATATTAATTCCTTTTTTGGCTAAATGGCTATCTCTTAGTTTTGATCAGACGATTTTGAGAAATAAGGGATGGGGAAAGAGGCCTAGTTGCCATGCAATTTTTCGGTTACAAAAAAAGGCAACTATAAATTTTAATTTTTAAAGAATTTTTTTTATTAGTAAAAAATATACGTAACTTACGAAAAAACTTACGTAACAAACTTTTATATTCTTTAATTTTTATTTTGTATATGAGGGGGTTTGTACCCTCGGTAATACCTCGTTCTTCACACTAAATCGTAAGTTTTGTCCCTATTCTTTAAGAATGACCCCTGAATCAGAAAGGCCGTAGAATAAATAGTTGAAATTACTAAAAATACTATAGCATAAAGAGCGAGGTATTTATCTCCTCCTAAATACCTCGCTCTTTATGCTAAAGTATTTTTAGAACCCCTCATATGCGTAATAATCTCTGTTCGTTTTAAGTTTCAATGCTACTCTTTACTTTCTATTGAAAAAACTTTTCCATGTTTATTTTTTCATTGTTTTTTTATAGTAATTTTAGAAAATCCTGCGCCCTTTTCATTGAATTTCCGTTCCCCCATGACATATTTCTCCAAGGAAAGATCTTCCCACATAGCCCCCTCCCCTCAACCCAACCCCCAAAACCAAAAAAAAAAAATCCCCCGAAAACGACTGTACACTTCCCAATTAAACCATTATTATATGTAAACACTGGTCGAAATTTGTAACTTGCAGCCCCTCCCCTAGGGACTGTGGGGGAGTAAGTCATTCCCAAAGACATAGTTATTATGGTTTTTGACTATGCGGAACAAAATGGCTATCTCAAAATTTTGATCTGTTGACTTTGGAGAAAAATGAGCGTGGGAGGGGGCCTAGGTGCCCTCCAATTTTTTTGGTCACTTAAAAGGGCACTAGAACTTTTCATTTCCGTTAGAATGAGCCCTCTTGTGACATTCTAGGACCACTTGGTCGATACGATGACCCCTGGGGAAAAGAAAAAAAAAAAAAAAAAAACAAACAAATAAACATGCACCCATGATTTGTCTTCTGGCAAAAAATACGAAATTCCACATTTTTGTGGATAGGAGCTTGAAAATTTTGCTGTAGGGTTCTCTGATACGCCGAATGCGATGGTGTGATTTTCGTTAAGATTCTGTGACTATTAGGGGGCGTATTCCCCTATTTTCTAAAATAAGGCAAATTTTTTCAGGCTCGTAACTTTTGATGACAAAGACTAAATTTGATGAAACTTATATATTTAAAATAAGCATGAAAATCTGTTTCTTTTGATGTATATTTCAGCATCAAAATTCCATTTTTTAGAGTTTCGTTTTCTCTTGAGCCGGGTCGCTCCTTACTACAGTTCGTTACCACGAACTGTTTGATTGACATTAAAACTTAAAACGAACAGAAATGATTCCGTATATAAAGGGAGTTGACCCCTCCTCAACGCATTGCTCTTTACGCTAAAGGTTTTTATCTTTTAAAAAGTAGAGTTGTGAGAAAGAGTCAAACTTAAGCGTAAAGAGCCTGGCGTTGAGGAGGGGTTAGCCCCTTTTATATATGGAATAATTTCTGTTCGTTTTGAGTTTTCATGTCACTCCTTACTTGCAGTTAAAAAAAATTGTTTTTTTTTTTTTAATTATGTGGAAAAAACATGCAGTCCGGCTTATCTCGCTTGATGTGCCAGGGTGCCAATCCTCTCTGTCAAATTGTGAAAAAGGAAATGTAAAGACATTCGTTGTTGATGGCAGCCCTGGCATGGTCATTTAATTTTTTTATAATTATAGTTTACCTTTTCTAAGGATGAAGATGGTAAATTACTACAAGGATATTAAATGAAATTAAAATGCCTTGAATTTTGTGTTTTTTTCATCGACAACTCACTGGTTCATTGCACGGATGCGGATTCTGTATCTTTAGAATTTTCTTCCGCAACGAATTCGAGGACAAAACGCGAGGTGAAAAAGAGAAGATGAAATCTTAGCTTTATTTCCAGATAGCCGTAAGGAGGAAAAGACCCACACTTGACGTGATGAGGCTTCACAATGAAGTAGATTAATAGGAACATCTTGGTCAAAAGTAATTTTCTCCAAGGAATCCCCGAAGCTAATGAAACTTAAATGCTGGTAGCTTTGCAGACTAATTTATCGACGAATTGTGCTATTAAAATGTGTGGGATGTCTCTTTTGTTTTCTGAGAACACTAGAAGACTTCTACATAAGGAATGGCATGCAAAAAAAGCACCCAAATATTTAAATTCTATTTGGAAAATCTAGAATTCTGTATATGTAGAAAACTGGTTATCAGTCTTTTTTCTTATCTAATAGAGCGACCAATCATTACTATAAATGGTTGCTATTAAACTCAATACTATGACAGAAAATTAGTTATTTTTGAAGAATACCTTGCATAATACTGAATTACAGATAGCCTAACATTATTTTCAAATTTTAGAGCAAAACGAATTAGGTTTTTTCTTGAAGACTAACGTAAATTTCAAAGATACTCGAGAATTTGTTGAAAGATCTTTTATCGATGTGATAGACTCCGGATGAACGAGTAAAGATTGTCGATCAAAGTTCTTGAAAATCCAGTAAATTACTTATAATGTGGGTAGTACAGACAACAGAAATGTTGCAATAAAGATAAAGTCTTATGGAGGAACGTGTTAAAAATGGTCGGTCTTTCAACTAAAAAAGATGGCCATAATTATTTAATGGCTGCCTATAGAACATGGTTTCAGATGACATTATAACATGGCTTTAGGGGGGATTCAGGCTATGTTTAGAAATTCCAATTTGTTTTCAAAATAATATTTTAGTATAAATACTAATTTAGAATATGGTTATCAATCCTGAATCAACTAGAAATGGTCATTTTTTTTTCGCTTGCTAATTTTTTTAAACGTGTTTTGTAGTTCGTTCTTTACTATGTTGCAACTACCACTGCAATTATAACTGTGATTCTCCGCCCATATGGTCGTACTAAAGGTCGATTCCTCCATCTTAATAATTTTTAAATAAACGATTAAGATGCTTTATTTCAACCCTCTGAGCAAAATTTATTGTACTTAGAGGAGTACAAAGAAATAAGGGAAATGAGAATACAGGTGCGGACAAAAAATACTCATTGGATAGCTGGCATATCTTGATTAATTAAACTGCACAATTAAGAGAAAATAATCAACACCTTTCTTAAGGAACCTGTGCTTAATATTGTTCGTTTTTAATAAAATATCAAAGATACCATATTTAGACGGATTTTTAAATTTTGGAAATGATTTTGTTTTAAATGAATGTAAGTAACAGGATCAAAACTAAAAATGAAAACACACCAAAAAAATTATATGGGGGGCTACACTCCCCCCAATTCCCTACCTTTTTGTGCTGAAATTTAACTAACTAGTCCTTATGAAAGCAAATACAGTGAAATTGAAATATCATTATTTTAAATAGGTTAAGTAGGAACTTGGACAAATGTATTTATCTAAAAAAAATAAGAACAACCCGGAATTCAATTTTGTTGGAAAAGATGTCCATGTGCAGTTTTCTATTTTTTATTAGTAACGGGTACCAAATTTATGAGAAAGAAACCTGGGTGAGATATCAGCAAAACTAATAAGCTGAAGGCCTATTCAATAAACAGCTTTAGAAGCAAGGGCTTCAATTTATGCAAATCGAAGAAAAGGGGCAAAAGGTATTTTTCAATATCTAGGAGTGGGGTAATTTTGTTATATATATATATATATATATATATATATATATATATATATATATATATATATATATATATATATATATATATATATATAGGCCTACAGAGGAAATGCCAAAGTAAAAGTTTTTTAAATTAACATATACTTGCCCGCTTTGCAGAGTTAAAGAGGATTAATTAGTACATTGCTTAAGCCGGTACCTGGAGCTCTCTAAGATAAGGGAAGGGATATTTGGAATAATAAGTTGATACTTCCGGGTGTCTTAAATAGTACGTCACCTCAGTTTATTTGTAGAGTAGCAAGTTATCTGGAATTTTGTTAAAGCCAAAAAAAATTATAAATAAATAAATAAAAAAAGCTCAGTATAAAGTAAATGTTTTATTCATGCCTTTTTCCAAGTGTTAAGTGTTCTTTTCAAGTGGTCTATTTCATTTAAGCGTTTTATGATGATAGCTGATCAAAGTTTATGTTATTTGTGTTTTTCGTTTGTGTTATTGTACTGTGCTCATGGCTGTATATTTGGCTGTAAAATACACTTATCTATCCATTTATCACACATATGAAATATCAAAGTTTCGAGATGGAGGAAGCTTGTATAATATAAGAAAAAGAAAGAGAAAAGCTTATGAAAAGGGATGCGATCCCAATAAAAACTCAAAAGATACGTGTGTTATAATATCATGTCAAAGGATTTGTGTGTTACTTCATTTTGTATATGAAAATACAGCTTTGGTCAAAAACTGCATTTTATTTAACCGTATGCTCTTAATTCCTACAAAATACAATAGGTATAGCAATTTCCTTTCACACTGAGATCTTAAACAGTACTCTAGGATGTTCCAATATCACGCTAGCGGTGAAAAAAAGGAAAACAAAAAAAGATACCAGGGCAAAAAATGATTTTCATTGTTGTTCCAAGGGGGTGGGGTGTGTGTGCAAGCATCTTGTGTAGGATTTGGACAATTGTAGTTTCAATAGTGCAGTTTTCAGTTTAATCCGACATTGTTGTTTCCAAAGATTTTCAGGATATCTTTCGAAATTCTCATATATCTGTTTTCACCATAAACTTTTACAATAAAGATAAATCGAAAACATAGTAAACGTTCCTGAATCATCTTAAAATGGTAATTTTTCTCGCTTGACAGTTTTTTTTTTCAGAAAGCATTTTTTCATTTTTGGTTATCATGAGCGGAATTTGGTTTTTTACAAGTTTTGTTCTTTATAAGTTTTAAAAGTTTTGTCCCATTTTCAAGATTTTTTTTTTATTTCTTATATGTTTTATATGCACAGAGCTTTCCTTGATCTAGGGACTCACGGATATAAATTCCAAGCATTACAGAAAAATAATTCTTGGCCCCTTTTTGGCCCAACCAATATTTGGGAGACAACAACATGTTGGCCTCTTTTTAAGACTCCATGGGCTTCTTTGTTTGTAAATGAACAAATTGTTTCAGTACTTAATCTAGGTATGAGGGCTAATTGATAGCTATAATCCCTACAACTGAACATTGACTGTACGTGTATTCCTTTAAGGTAAACAGATCATATGACCTCCTCTTCCTAATATTGAATTAAAAAAAATCAAATATTTTTACTGCAAGTAAGGAGTGTCATTAAAACTTAAAACGAACAGAAATTATTCCATATATGAAAGGGATTGTCCCCTCCTCAACACCCCGATCTTTACGGTAAAGTTTGACTCTCTCTCACAACTCTACTATTTAAAACAATAAAAAACTTTAGTGTAAAGAGCGAGGCGTTGAGGAGGGGACAACGCCTTTCATATACGGAATAATTTCTGTTCGTTTTAAGTTTTAATGTCGCTCCTTACTTGCAGTTAAAAAAAATTTAATATTGACGGTCGAAATAATTTTTTCCAGAAAAAAATGGAATTCGCATCACTACGATAGTGGAAGCAAACTCCCTGATACCTTGAATATGGTGCCAAAAAAAAAAAAAAAAAAAAAAAAAAAAAAAAAAAAAAAAAAAAACAAAAAAAAACAAAAAAAAACAGGAATTAAACAAGGGAAACCAGTTTTTTCGGAGGATTTTATTGGGTTTTTAAAGAGTGAAAATGAATTTCAAAACGAGCAGAAATTGTTTCTCTAAATGAGGGGGATGGTTCCCATCAACCCCCTACTCTTTACGGTAGATTTTGGCTTTTGTTACTAATGCCATTATAAAAGAACAACGTGATAAAATTTTGTTTATTTTGTCAGACTGTTTTGAAAATGAAGGAGTTAATTTATTCGCAAGTAAAACCCTTGTAAGCACCAAATGGCTTTGGTTTTAGCACCCTAAAATGGTGGAGAAGCACTCTAATAATAGTGCAAAATTAAAGATGCAGATTGTTCGCACTCACAACGGCAACTGCCTCAAATTTCATGTTTACTTAGGGAACAATCCAAACGTACTTAAGGAGACCCTTTGTTCTGACCCTGCAGCTTTTTTGTGTGAAACTGCGCTTGTAAATTATAGACTGCATCAACAGTAACTAGCTTTGCTTGGATGGCTTTTTCCCTTCCATTAGTTCCTACGTGATCTTTAAGCTGGTGGCTTCAGAGGGATGGTGACACTCCAAGATAATCAACCTCTCCGATAGCGGATTCAAGAGCATAAGGAGGTGTCTTGCGACTGCTGGCTCGACGCCGGGAATGGAACACTGGCAATAAACTGGTGGAAAATAACGTCGCGAGTGTAGCTATAAATCACCCTAGCTTCCAGTTCCTATAGCTTGTAGAAAGATAAGGGAAGAGGCAGAAGATCAAGATGAAAGTTAACCAGCCAAATCCTATGTGTCAATACAATCATTATTTGAAAAGCTTATATCTTCAGAACAGGATTTTCAGCAAGTATGCCTTCAGGATCCGTGGTAAAAGTAAGGACTTTAGATATGGAAGTTGGGAATTCATTCACTCTGTTTAACGTGGTAGGAAATAAGGGAACACAGGTGAACCTGTTAGAGATCTCATATGAAGTTACAAGGTCACAACTGACAAGGAGTATGAGCTAAGTAAAACCCACGCCCTGTGCCTAAAGTGGCACAATCAGCTTCTTGCTCCAGGTATTAAAGTTTTAGAATTAAAGTTTTTTGTTAGGTATTTTAGAATTAAAGTTTTTTGTTAAGCTTGATGATATGGATTGAGGAAATTTTGTGCTCAATGGCTGAATACCAAAAGGCCACTATTTTTTACAGCAGGAAATAGGCAAGTTGTGCTCTTTTCTCCTTTTTTTTAATCTACGCATGGGGAAATGTGCGATAGAATTAAAGTTTTTTGTTAAGCTTGATGATATGGATTGAGGAAATTTTGTGCTCAATGGCTGAATACCAAAAGGCCACTATTTTTTACAGCAGGAAATAGGCAAGTTGCGCTTTTTTCTCCTTTTTTTAATCTAAGCATGGGGAAATATGCGATAGAATTAAAGTTTTTTGTTAAGCTTGATGATATGGATTGAGGAAATTTTGTGCTCAATGGCTGAATACCAAAAGGCCACTATTTTTTACAGCAGGAAATAGGCAAGTTGTGCTCTTTTCTCCTTTTTTTCAATTATTTAGGCTAACAGCAAGTTATAAAGGGGCATTGTCGGTAAAAGACTAGGGAGTTGTGTAGAATTGTAGAATTATGTTGTGTAGTAGTTGTAGGTGTAGAATTGTAGTTGTGTAGTTGTGTGTTGTAGTTGTGTAGAATTTTTGTCGGTAAAAGACTAAAAGACAAGGAGTTGTGTAGAATTTTTTTTTCCACTTTAGTAATATTGATAAGTGAATATAGTCATTTATATTAATATGTATTCATTTACCGTTGATATTGTTGTGTGGGACTTGGGACGGAATAAATTATATGGGGATAAATTGGGACGGAGGTGGAGCGTGCGAAGCTTAGGCGTAGCCCTACGGAGGAGGAACAAGATTAGTCAATAGCTCGAATTCTGCTCATGTAAACCAGTGGCCGTATATAACAGTCAAAGTCTCTATGTCCTTCTCAGGAAAGTGACGCCCTATTTGTGGGTACCAGAGACCTGGTACCTATTTGTGGGTACCTTCAATTTTTATCCAAATCCCTAGGGTTTTGATAATCTAGCTATTTCTATCATATCACTGCGACATTCACACTAGTTACATAGTTCCTTGGAGAATTTAGTTTCTGCCTTTTATGACTCCCTATAAAGAAATAATTGTTCACAGCTACTCCCAAAGGCTTTTATATTTTCAGGTCATACATCAAGCTTTGACTTTTGGACTGTTTAGGGTTTGGGGAAACACTAAGTGAAATTCATCATTTGTGAGTTGACTCTATGTTAATTGATAGCCTAAGGGAAAGAACTACTCGTCCTTCTGTATCTGTCCCATATCGGAATAGAAGCGCATGTAAGTTCCTGATAGGAGTATGCAACAGTCTGTCCATTCATCAATCTTTCTTCTCTAGAGATTGTGCTTTGAGATGTAGGAGAAGCACTTTACTTCTCTGTACAAGTGTTCATAGTCAATGGGACACAAGGATGTATTGTTCAGTGTGAAAGCATAGTACCTGAGGAGATAAATACAAAAATAGAAGTTCATAATTTCTTAGGTAAGATCAAAGTATATGTATTTAATGCGCAAGTGTAAGAAAAAAAAGAGAACAAAACTTTTAGAGGTGTAGATTTCAGTCATTCAACGACAAATCAGACCTATTCTCTTTCAGTTATTTAAAGAAATCACGGCTCAATTTACTTCAGTTTATAATTTTTTTCCAACCTAGTTTAAACCAGATATAGGATAAGGCCAGAAGTCTGCTAATTTTTAAAGTTGGTTTAGGGAAAATAGTGTATCTAATTTCCCTGCCTTTTTTGAAGTAACCTATGGAATATCTATGGAAAAAACTATCTTGCTGCTCCTTTGGAACAACTTCAAAACTTTTCACGTACGTCATTTTAATTGTTACCCCGTTAATCGTTGACTTAGAAGTTTTTTGCACGTACCACATGGTCCAGATTCTTCTTCTTAACAATGATTTTTGAATAAGCCAATAAGTTTAGAAAATAGTTAAACTGTCTCCCATTGTAAGAATTTTCTGTTGATTTTCTTCCCTGTTTTCCACGCTGCCTTTTTAGAAGCAGCAAATAACTCTTCGTTTTCTCTAAGTGACAAGTCATTTTAAAAGTCCTGTAGCCTATATTCCTTTCTTATTTTCTATAAGATTTATCCAATATAAACATATTACATATATTTATGTATTATAATATATATGCTTATGTAATAATATATATGTATAATAACATATATTAATTTTTAATATTTGTATGTATTGTATATATTGCATATTTAAGGGTGTCATGGTAGTTTCTGCAAAATAAAACCAATAATATGCTAAAGTGCATAATTATATAATAATATATATAATAATAATTATATAATAATTATATAATAAAATAAATTATATATAATATAAATTAATATAATTATATATAATTAAATTATATATAATATAATTATATAATAATTATATAATAATATAATAATTATATAATAATATTATAATAATTATATAATAATAATATATATATAATAATTATATATAATTATTATATATAATTATATATATTTCTAATTTTGGAGAAAGGTGCTCCGAGACACAGATGCTCCGAAAATTGATTGATAGATCTTTATTTTGTTATTTGGTTGCACAAATTTGCGGTAGCAAAAGATCACGTTTGGAAAAAGACAATCAATGAACATAATGTTGAACTAAATTGAAGAGCCTACCATAAAAATCAAATTTGCAATAGACCGTTTTCACCAATCGCTGTTGATACGTACGTTTTCGTTTGTTTTAAAAGTTCTCTGTTTGAGTTTGTTTTTGTTTGATCTCGTGTTTATTTTTGTTTCTTTTATATGCGCGGTTTTCCATTTAGTAAGATCAACAGCTGTAAAAAAGAAAAGAAAAAATGGAACATAAAAAAGAGAAAAAAGTGAAACTATTGTATCATTTGTTTCCTCTTATATCATCCCTGTTGTACTGGGGTTAGTTGTCTCAAAGAGGAAGTGATAGTTTATTTGAAATGCTTTAGGTGTTTCGGAGACAGGATAAAAAGAACCAAATTACAAATTTTAAACATCTTCATTCTCTCTCTCTTAAAAGCAATCTCCTTCTACGATCCTATTAAAAAAAATTTCCTCTCACTGTTCTCGAATTTAGAATTTGGTAAGCTCATCATCTTATTTTTAAATTTCTGTATCATCTTATTTGAAGAAGCAATTTCCTCTAGCCCATGGTAACCAACACCTTAAAAATGTGTAAAAAAAAAGTTGTAGCTGATTCAGGAGCTGTAACTATTTTGTCGATTAATCTTGATAGTAAAATGCTATTTTGAAAAACAAATTTACTGGAATTTGAAAAAAGTACCTGAAACCCCTTGAAATTTTTTTTGGATCAAAAGAAAAAAGTACGAGAAAAAACTTACAGCCCCATACCTTGAACAGCAAAGATATACCTTTTTGCATGAGTAGCACTGACATGTCCTCTTTTTACTCTTCCGAGCTAGCAGGGCACTGAAACATCAGAGAGAATTGTTTAAGGGCTCATTTGAAGGGAAGTGGGTGATATTTAGTACTTTTGATAATTAGCAAAAGATAACATTCTAATAGCTGCAAATTTTCGACAAAAAAATTTTTGTAAAGATTTCCACTAGAATCAAACCCTACATATCTGGGTGATATTCTTTATGATATAAAATTCAGGTTTTCAGCTAGTTTCAAAATCGATTGGAAGATTGAGTACAGAGTAATTAGTTTAGATAAATAGACTAAAGTTGGCAATTACTACTAGTGCAGGCTATACAAAGTATTTTGTTATATATTGCAACAACCTATGCTCTTTTCATGATTCTTGAAAGAGCTTGGTAAAATTTTACAAAACCCTTGTAGCCTATTATAACATTTATTAATCTAAATCACAAGGGCGTCGGCAGAAAATTTTCCAGGGAAGGGCAGACGCAAAAACAGTAGTGGTGGTTGGGTGACAGGGAATAAATTTCAGGACATTTTTTCATAGGAATAAGTTTATTTTTAAGTAATTTTTGGAAAAAAAACTCTTAAATAAAAAGAGAAATGAAATTGTGTGCAAAATGCATATTTGCTTGTTACGCATTTAATCTTAAAAGAAAATCAAACTCAAACCAAATCTACAGAAAGATTTATTGCTTTTGTAGTTTATAACATGTATATTTGTCTTTTTGCAGTTTCCTACTCCTTACAATAGTCCACAGAAAGTGTAGAGATACTCAAAAATTATCCTGCCTGCATATTTACCTTGCTTTGATTTTGTACCGGCCATATAAAATGTACCTATTTCGTAACAGAACAACTCTCTCCCTTGAACTAAATCCTTTATATATTTAGACATTTAAAAAAAGTAGAATAGCGAAAAAACCATAAGATTTAAACTTACTATCAGCTGTCAAATTGACCCTCTTTCTTTTTATTGTCCTATTCAAGTAAATAGAATGAACTGGTTCAAACGAAAATTTCTTTACAAGAGAATTTTATCCAATAGTTTGTGATAAAAACTGGAAGTAAAAAGTGACTTTGGCCAATATTCACCAAAACTAAAAATGGAATTCTCATTGAAGTTGCCGGCAGCATTGGCAGAACTAGAATACAAGAGAGACGGGCGGCGGAGTGGACTGAAAATATAAAATTTAGGCTATATACTTGCACAATAGGGAGCCGGAGTAAAGTATAGCAGGACTCTATGCAAAATGTGTTAGCTCTAATTATCCTGCATACTATGAACATTTTTCCTTCTCAATGGCCCCTATCTAGATATTGCCCAACATTTTGAGGAGAGCTGTGGGTGAATTGTCAAAATGTGAACAAAACCATGAATATTAGCATAAAATGAGTAATTTAGAAATTTATATTTTTTTTTCTAGCATCTCTCTTTACGAAGAACTGCCACTAACGATCTTTAACTTTTCTGTCTGTAAAAGAACAAATTGTGATTTATTGAGCTCTGAAGTGCTAAAAGCAAACAATTCATTGCAACAGGTTAAAATAAATGGCTCAGATCGTATTTCAATAATTGCACTCGACTATTGAACTCATAAAATAATCACAATTGTTAATAATTACTTTTGAACGCGGGGTAAGCTAAATATAACATTTTTTCATAAGAGTCAATATCTTATACGTGTACGGAAACAAAAGACAAAAAAAGAAAAAAAAAGAATGAATTGAATGTATTACCAATATCTTACTTATTTGTGTCCACCCCTAGGAACTGAAGTGAATCATTGAGTTTGAGAGTCGGTTTGTTATTCTCATTGTGTCTCCGAATCTGATCGCATTTGAAAATGCTACTGGTATTGCATAGGCGGTAACATATTTTTTTTTTTAAATAAACTCAAATCAGAAAATCCTATATATATATATATATATATATATATATATATATATATATATATATATATATATATATATATATATATATATATATATATATATATATATATATATATATATATATATATATATATATATATATATATATATATCCAATTTTAATGCTGCTCTTACTTTCAATAGGAAAAATATATTTTACAATAATTTATAATTTAAGAATTATATTTAAACTTTTATTTTGTTAATAATACTTAATAATTTAATAGTTTTATCTCCGTTTTTATATAATGCCAGGAATCTCTCTTTGTTTCTTTACCGCCCTTGTGTATTTTATCTTCCACTAGAAACTTTTTTCCTCGTCGAAAATTCTCCATGGGGACCCTTCTCCCTCCCAGAAGATTCATCCCAAAAAGTTTCCATATGTTTCCCGATAAAAATTCTAATTGTAAACAATGAATATATTGCATAACTAACAATGCTTTCCCAGGGATTGTGGAAGGCTATGCCATCTTCAAGAGCATAGTTATTGAACCTTTCAACCATGTTAAATCATATCGTTATGTGAAAAATTATCGTATGTCTTTTGGACATTAATGGGATGGGGGGCTTAAAATAGCAATAGAAAAAAAGCATTCGTGATCTCTCTTCAGGCAAAAACAAAAAACAAAAAGTTCTATATCTTTGTCAATAGGAGCTTTTAACATCTACAATTCAGTTTCCTGATATACTGAACTTGATGGTTTGGTTTACATCAAGATCTACTGACGTTTCCGGGGTATTTTGCCCTTTTTCTCAAATCAGACAAATCTTTTCAGAGATTTGAATCTCTGAGAAACAAAGAAAAGAGATACAAATTTCTTTTGATGATTAGCATAACCTTAATGACATAATTATATTTGGAATCCAAATAAAAAGCCCATTCTTATCAGTTGCTCCCTAACACCCGTTTTTTAGTGTTTCGGTTACTATTGAGCCGACTCGCTCCTAACTTATAAGTCGTCAAGACGAGCTGTTTGATAGAACTTTGTTTGTTAAATGTCCCTTTATTTAAATTAATTTTGCAGCAAGTTCGTCCTATTAAATTGCAGTACTTTTGAGTCCAGTTGAAACGTGCGCTATTTTAAAAAATGCTCATTTTTTGGAAGCTTTTGGTTCCTTTACATGCACGTAAAAGACTTGAATGCATATGTAATATATAATATATATTATATATAATATAATATATATATATATAATATTATATATAATATATAATATTTATAGATATATAATATATAGCGTTAATTTATTAGAATTCAAATAGCATATCACAATTTTAGTGGAAAAATTGGATTGTTTTTTGGCTTTTTTAAAATCCAGCAAAGGATTTATTGGAAATCAATTTTTATATAGTGTAGGAAGAGGTGCTCCTAAGGTTCTTAACCATTATCTCGAGAAAAGCCTCCTGAAACGCAAATACAATCCGAAAAAGTGAATATCCCACAGCGAAAAAAAATCCCATAGCAAAAAAACCTTCTTTCAATACACTATACAGCCTCACATCAATTTTAACAGGTTTTTTTTTTCCAAAATAGTCCAATTGTTTTCCTAGGTTTCGTAAGCATTATTACAAAACGAACCTCTTAAAAACTTAAAAATATGGAAAAAGACAGAATGTGTCAACTGTAAATGAAATGGCAGGATCATGAATAATACTTTTGGCTAATATAGTCTCTCCAACTCACCTGAGGTTTTGAAATAAAGATTACTGAACAGGACGAAGTGGTCAAATGGAAAGAATAGCGCATTTCTCCAACGTTATCATAGAAAACAAATTGTTCAATCCCCACGGAAGCTTGAAATTACAGAGAAAAATTAAGGTAATAAACTTCATACTAATGTCAAAAGATTGTCTTTTATCTATAAATCCCATAATATATTTGACTTTTGGCTTTATATTAAGGAAAAGTTCTTTTTTCCGTGATCTTTATCGATAACAAGAGGGGGAGGAGGAATGAATCAAATTAATGAGGATCATTTTTAATTAATTGATCTCTTATCTTTTCGTCCGAATTTTTAAGCAAGTACATTATTTATTGTTTTCTTTGTTTATTTAGCGTAACTTTTCACAATACTAAGATATGTCCTACTGCCAGTAGTTATATACCCGATAAAAGGATATAAGGGATTTTATAAAGCTTACCGAGACAAATTAAATACGTATTTTGGAAATAACAAAACGGATTGGTTTGACGAAAAGTTTAAGTAGACAGAGGAATGGCAAAAGAAAACTTTGGGATTAGTAAAAAAAAAGTGGTTAGTTCAAAACAAATAATGCAACTAATTAATTAAGAAATGCAGCGGAAGACCCACTAAATTAGAGGGTTATTTGTAAAGAATTTCAACGATGTATAAGATAATTATTGTTAGTAACACATTTGATAAAGGTTTTAAAGTTACGCTATATTGGAGATCTCATGACAGCTTTTGGCTCTGTGGACCCTGAGCGTTCACTTAAAATTGAGAGGTGTGTGGTCTGAGGCGAAAAACGTTAAGTTGTTTGTGAAGTTTTAAAACAATCATTATCAGAAGGTCAGCATAAATGATTCGCCTTCAGTTAAGAACTGTAGAAATAGGCGTTCCGTATGAGTCAATCCTTGGGTCCTATGTTTTTTTTTTATATGTTTATTAATGTTTTGCCAAATTCTAAAAATCATTTTTGCTATAAAATAAAGGAACTAACTGCTGAAATAGGTTTCACTTTTTGCCCATAATACAACAATGAATTACCACAGCTAAGAGAGAGGAGCTGTTTCTTAAGTCCGTGAAGGAATTAATTGATTGCATTATTAAGGCGGTTAAAGGCAGTTAAACTAAGGAATACAAAATCTGTATTTAGTATTTTTCAATTCCAACTTTTATACCTAGGTTAAAGAATTAAATATGTCTAATGGAGATATAAAAGAATGAATCCTGTGTAATACCTTGGAAATTTAATCAATAAAACTTTATCTTTTAAGTGACGGTAACTTTAACTAAAGAACTATCAGTTTCATGTGTTTTGTCTTAACGGAAACTCTAATATTTTTTCCCTAAGCGTGTTCTCCATCGTTTTATTTCTCTTTTATACACCGATATATACTTGATTCTTCAAGTGTTTGGCCCTCAACTTCCCAATCTGTTCTTAAGCCACTATGGATTTTAAAGAATAACTCAATAAGAGGAGACTTTAGTAGGAAATTTTCCTCGTCAATGTGTTTGGGAGATTTACTTGAATTTTGAGGTCTTGCCTTTTACAAGCGTTCATGAGTTTTACACATTTTGGTTTGTTTTTAAAATTTCAGTACCACTTTTAGCTTCGTTGTTTTAGTGATGTATTAGGCGTTGAGTCTACTATTCATTCTCATAATAGAAGAGGCAGTGTAGCTAAAGGGATTCCTTCATGTAGAGGTTTTTCTGTTTTACATGGAGATACCCGGAGGTGGATTAATTTAAAACTTGAGATTAGGACTTCTAATGATCCTCGTTTATTTCAAAAATCGACAAAACACTTGTTTCTCTAGAATATTGGCAGTGGTTAAAAAAGTTTTTTGCTTTTGTTTTTATGGTTTTGGTTTCTCTATCTTCCCTCGGAGAATCTTTACATTTCAGGGGTTGTGGGGGAGGGGGTATTGAAACATTTTGTGTTGGTTATCTGTTTCTTTATTCAAATTAAATAAAAAAAAATTTTTTTAGCTGAAAGTAAGGAGCGACATTAAAACTTAAAACGAACAGAAATTCGTTTTAAGTTTTAATGTCGCTCCTTACTTTCAGCTAAAAAAATTATTTTTTTTTATTTAATTTCTGAACGTTTTTGAATTAATGCATGTTTGGTTTTGGCTCTCCGCACATAAATTATTAAAATGAAACTTGTATATTAATTCTTTTTTTGGCTAAATGGCTTTCTCTTAGTTTTGATCAGACGATTTTGAGAAATAAGGGGTGGAGAAGGAGGCCTAGTTGCCCTCCAATTTTTCGGTTACTTAAAAAGGCAACTAAAATTTTTAATTTTTAATGAACGTTTTTATTAGTAAAAAATACACGTAACTTAAGAATTAACTTACGTAACAAACTTTCATACCTTATATTTTTATTATGTATACGAGGGGGTTTGTACCCTCGTTAATACCTCGCTCTTTACACTAAGTCGTAAGTTTTGTCCCATTTCTTTAAGAATGACCCCTGAATCAGAAAGGCCGTAGAATAAATAGTTGAAATTATTAAAAATACTTTAGCATAAAGAGCAAGGTATTTATCTCCTCCTAAATACCTCGCTCTTTATGCTAAAGTATTTTTAGAACCCCTCATATGCGTAATTATCTCTGTTCGTTTTAATTTTCAATGCTACTTCTTCCTTTCATTTGAAAAAACGTTTTCATGTTTATTTTTCATTGTTTTCTTATAGTAATGCTAGAGAACCCTGCGCACTTTTCATTGAATTCTTCTTCCCCCATGACAGATTCCTCCAAGGAAAGATCCTCCAACATAGCTCCCTCTTCTCATCCCCACCCCCAAACAAAATAATAATCCCCCTGAAAACGTCTGTACACTTCCCAATAACCATTACTATATGTAAACACTGGTCAAAGTTTGTAACTTGCAGCCCCTCCCCCAGGGATTGTGGGGGAGTAAGTTATCCCCAAAGACATAGTTATTATGGTTTTCGACTATGTTGAACAAATTTGGCTATCTCAAAATTTTGATCCGTTGACTTTGGGAAAAAAATGAGCATGAGAGGGGGCCTAGATGCCCTCCAATTTTTTTGGCCACTTAAAAAGGGCACTAGAACTTTTCATTTCCGTTAGAATGAGCCCTCTTGCGACATTCTAGGACCACTTGGTCCATACGATGACCCCTGGGGAAAAGAAGAAAAAAAAAACAAACAAATAAACACGCACCCGTGATTTGTCTTCTGGCAAAAAATACAAAATTCCACATGTTTGTAGATAGGAGCTTGAAACTTCTATTGTGGGGTTCTCTGATACGCTGAATCTGATGGTGTCATTTTCGTTAAGATCCTACGACTTTTAGGGGGTGTTTCTCCCTATTTTCTTAAATAAGGCAAATTTTCTCAGGCTCGTAACTTTTGATGGGTAAGACTAAACTTGATGGAACTTATATATTTAAAATCAGCATTAAAATGCGATTCTTTTGATGTAGCTATTGATATCAAAATTCAATTTTTTAGAGTTTTGGTTACTATTGAGCCGGGTCGCTCCTTACTACAGTTCGTTACCACGAACTGTTTGACAACAAAAGGTAAAACAAAGAGGACTTATTTTAAGACAGTTAAAGGTTTAACTAAATAAATTTTTTGGATCTATAAGTAGTGACAGCATAATGCTCCCAGGTGCACCCATAGGGGATGTACAAATGAAGCTACTAGTCCCACAATACATTCTACATTATAATCTATTGCGCGCAAGGGTAACCCCCTGTTCCCGCAATCTAATACGATGAAATGATTCGCATGTTTCCAACCCTTTCCGCATGAGAGCACAAGTTTCCCGATGCTAATAATTTTTGGTCTATTAGACACACCTGCCTATTACAGCGCTATTAATTTTCTAACGTGATCTTGACAGGTTGAGTTAGCTATTCGATCAATGAATTATTACATATGATTGGCTTTAGACATTTCAAACGTAGATGATTGCTTATTGAAGTTTTATCCCGGAACAAGTAATCTAAATAGTTAAGGCTTTCGTACATACAACTTTTATTAATAAAAAGAAATTTACAGGCATTACTTAAACACAGAAAGAGCAATTAAAAAAGAACAAACGAAAAAACAAAACATGAAATAGCTAAAATATAAGTAAAATGAACCAAAGAACCAATAAACTATGGAAACTTGGGAACCCTAACAACCATTTTCAGGGAGTGGGTTGATACAAGAGATAAATTTAAGCCATATTAAGAGGTATTTCTGAGAGCTCTTAATGAAAATGCTAAGTTTCTTTGAGACGAGATTATGCACATTCACGCCACCGTGACAATATGTGGCTAGCTTACCCTAGCGAACAATTCCAGAGATAGGAGGGTTATTATTGGAGGTAAAGTCTTGTTTACGCTTTAATCCACGTTTTACAAAGCTCCCAGAAGCAAAACTGAACAATTTTGCCTTTTTTGCTAGAAAAAAGATCAAGGATGCGTGTATGCTGTGGGACACAAGTTTTTGGCTAAAAATAATCTCTCTTTTAACCTTGTAGTTTGTAGGACTACCTGCACATTTAAAAACGAACGTGCAACCGTAAGGAATTACTTCCTCTGAAACACGACGCTCAATGTGCGTATAGTTTTAGATAATTCTTAATCAATTAAATATATCAGAATTCTCACGCAACAGCTTTTTTGACCGTTTTTGGCTAGAATTATTGTTTCGCTCAACAAAACGGCCGAAAACACCACTTTGCCGTCTTTTTGGATAAAATAAATGTCTATATTAACCGTTCATTTTGTAGGACTACCAGCACCTTTGAAAAACGAATGCCCTACCGTGTGGTGTTACTGCCTCTGCAATTTGAGGCTCAATATTAGCGTAGATTTTCGAATCAATTAACTATCTCAGAATTGTCACGCAATAACTCTTTTGGTCTTCTTTTGGCTAGAACTGTTGCTCTGAACCATGTAGTGGCTGAAAACACCACATTGCATAAAGACAGTCTTTTATGGCCAAAATAAATGTCTATGTTAACCGTTTATTTCATAGGACTACCTGCACATTAGGAACGAATGCATCACAGTACGGCATTACTGCCTCTGAAACTCGAGGCTCATAATATGTGTAAACGCAATAGCTTTATAGCCTTCTTTTGGATAGAATTTTTGTTTTGCAAACCACAATGGCTGAAAAAGCCACTTTGCTGTGGGAAATTATTTTTGGCTAAAAAAAATGTTAAACGCTTGTTTCGTGGAACTACCTGAAGCCTTAGAAATAATAGTCCTACAGTGCGGCATCACTACCTCTTAAACTCGAGGCTCAATACACGTATAGATTTTCGATAATTCTGAAAAAATCAAATATCTAAGAATTTTCGCGCAACAGCTTTTTGACCCTTTTCCCAATTTTTTCAAATTTTTGCAAAGACTCTTTTCGTCTTGTTTTCCAGAAATTATATCGTATTTATGGCGTACAGGACTTATTTCCTTTGTCATTGTTCTTTGGTCTTTGTTCTTATAGTTAGGAATTTCCAAAGTCAACATTGAAGTCTACTTAAAAGCAAAATGTCTCTTGAAAATTCTTTAAGGATTTTCTTTGGCAATTTAATCAAACAGAGGTTCCTAAAGTTTTTTTTATCGACTGTTTTCATCGACAGACCAAACAATAGACTCAGCATAACTAAAACTCTTTTTTTTGTATTATTCTAGTGACTTTAAACTTGACTTCTATTAACATGAAAACATTCAATGCAATACTAGCAACAGTAAAAAAAAGGGAAGCTACTAAGAATTTTGGTTTGGTGTAAACCATTTTTTCTCAAATATAATGATCCCCCCCCCAAAAAAAATAGCTAAACATGAAAGCAGTAGCTTTGTAACTCTCTTTTAATAGATACTGAATTTAAGAGTAATCGTTGATTTTTATTAGTAGAGGCAAATTGTTTTATTAACTGATATGAAAATTGTCTATACATAATAGCCGTTATCATCTAATTTATTAACTACTCCTAATTTTTATTTTTTCGCAGTTTTTATAATTGTGTTTGAATACATATTACAATGAACTTGTGAGTCTAATTTGATTGAAATAATTATTGAATAAATAAAGGGCTATTTTTGCACACGAACTTAATTTTTTCCATCAACTGCTATCTGTTATGGAACTACACCTTCCTGCGACCCCCCACCCCAAAGCTCACTTAACCAAAATAACAACTAAATGTTTATTAAAATATAGCTACAATATAGTCTTCCACTGAGCCGAAACTAATTACATCCGATATAAACAGCAATAAAACAGTTGTCTGATTTTATAGATTAAAATTCTCGAGTGTGTACTGGCTAACAGAAAAGTACCAAACCTTTCTTGCCCCTCTCCCTTTATCTTTTCATGTCCTTTGTTATAGTATTATTTTCCTTTGAATATACTTAGGTAATGTAAGTTTTAGTTTCCCCAGAGATACGGTAATGACAATTTTGGTAATGAGGCTTAATAGCTTTCTCGAACGTCATAAATACAACCGGTATATTCAATTACGACATTCTTCAGTTGATAGTTGAACACTATGAACTTCAAGGAAAGGGCTGTAGAACTATGGGGGCTGTATTAGAGTCAGAGATGAAATTTCGTTTAGGTAATTGGGTCCAGCTCATGTCGGCGTGTGAGATCACCTGTGTTAAAGGTCTTTCGTAAGTTTTATGTAGCCACATTAATGACCATCTCTTTGGGTTGAATAAAAGGAACCGGATCAGACCGGAGTGCTAAAAATAAAACTTTACTTTATTATTTTTTATATGTTTATAAAATGTATCGAGGTTGATACGTAGAAAACTTCTGATTCACATAAAATTGAAGCACAATCTTTCCCCCACGGTTAGTTTTCTCATTATTGGAGAATTTCAAATCTCTTATCTGTTCTGTTTGGCTTTAGTTTGCTAAAAAATATATTCTTAACTTTGAAGTTTTACACAGTGCTTAATTAATTAAGTCTATTTCTGTTTAATCTTTAAAAGTTGCTCTGGAACACTTTATAAAGGTTTTTATATGAACTCGGTGTCAAAATATCAATATCAAACAGTTGGTGGTAACGACTTGAAAGTAAGGAGCGATGCGGCTCGTAAATAGAGTCTTGATAACAATAGATACATCATAAGAATCGAATTTTGATGTTTATTCAAAATATATAAAACTCATCAAGTTAAATGTTACCTATTAAAAGTTACGAGCATGAGAAAATTTGCCCGAATTTAGAAAATGGAAAAACACCCTCCTCCCAGATCAGGTGATCTTAATGAAAAACACACCATCAGATTCAACACCTTAGAGAGCCCTAATGTATAGGTTTCAAGCTCCTACATACAAAAATGTAGAATTTTGTATTTTATGCCAGAAGAAAGTTAACGTTTGCGTGTTTGTTTTTTTCCCCAAGGGTGATCGCATTGAACCAGTGATTCTAGAAGATCGGGAGGGGGTTGGAGTTTACAGTGTATTGTCTTTTCATAGAGGAAAACGGAATTTCCCATTGAGGGGGTGCCGAATTTCCGGTATCATTTAAAAAACGACCAGAAAATAAATAATAAAACAAGTTTTTCAACTGAAAGTGATAGGAAACATTAAAACATAGAACGAACAAAAATTATTACGTATATGAAGGGGTTTTACCCTCCTCAATACCTTACTCTTTACGCTAAAGCTGTTTGTATAACTTTTAATAAAGTTCAATATTGTAATTAAACAACCCATGTGTATCAGGAGTTATTCTTAAATAAATTTTACTAAAGGTCAAATTTTAGTATAAATAGTGAGCTATTGAGGAGGGGGCACCCCCTCATCTACGTAATAATTTCTGTTCATTTTAAGTTTTTATGTTGCTCCTTGCTTTCAGTTGGAAAAAAACTTTAAAAAAAATGAAATATGAGCATTCGGTTTTTATTTTTTAGAGTAGATATTTTTATTAAGATGTATCCATATACATTTTTCTGGGGCATGGGGGGCTTAGATGGCAGGTTAACCTAAAATATTTGGTTAGAAAAGCGATATATTTTTTATTATGAACTGTTACGCATTCAGTATTACTTTTATTTTTAATTTTGCGGAGCCATGTATAATTAAATGTCTGACTAGCCGCTAGTTTTTTTTTTTTTTTATCTATGTTTCAGACGACTGTTGTACCCTTTTTTGAAAGAGTCAACAGAGAAAGTTTTAGTTATAACATCCCTAAGAAGATCATTCGAAATCGACGTGCAACGTGGGATGAAGCTGTTCTTCAAATACTCTGTTCTTGGCGTGCAGACCTTAACATAATCGGACTGAGCTGTTTGCCTTTGTGTCTGTCTTGCCGGTTGCACAATGGGAGGGGCCCCAACTCAAGAAAGTTCTAGTGAAGGAGGTGAACATATGTACATAGAGAAAGCAGGCATATACGCTACATCAAACCTCTCACCAACAGACTGGTGGGAGTCACAGGGAACGACTGAACTTGCTCTATTAGACTTATTCTGGATCTTCTGGACTTTAACTCCAATTACCTCAGTTCCAGATTCATGCGGTTGGCATGTGGAAAGAAAAAATTTTATGGGGAAATATTATACTGAAAAAAAAACACAATTATTGAAAAATTATACAGAACTATTTCCTATTGCTTTAGTTTCTATAAAACGTTGTGACACTATCACTTAAATTCTTTCTTTTCTTGAATCTTCCACTTTTAATGTGCCCAAGAGCTGCCTGGGGAGTGATCGGGCAATTACAAGGACTGGAAGCGAGGACCCATTTCCCCTTTGTTTTCTCGGGACGAGGAAGTCAAAATAAAACTCTAAATTTTGTATTTTATACAAAATCAAAATCAAAATAATAACTCTAAAAATTAGAGTTAAAAGAAAGGGATGCGAAGCTTGGAGAAGGGGAGGATTTGGAGGGAGAGATCCTTATACTAAATTTTCAGGGGGATTTATGGTCTCGGGTGCTATTTTTAGTAGTAACGGTTATGCGATATACTAAAAACTTTTCTGAATGTGGTAAAAAAAAAATCTTGGCTCATTCTTTTAAAAAAGGATACCAGATAAATTTGTTGCACCTGCATTGGTTAGGGAAAGGGAAACACATCTGGAGATGATCAATAAAGACAAACCAAGTTCTTAAATAGGGGTATTTAACGTATGTTTATCGGACCTGACACATTACTTTCGCTCCTTACTACAATTCGTTACCACAAACTGTTTGGTATGAAAGAAATGTCAAAAGTAGTGGTAAATCGTTGGCTAATAAATTTTTGTTTCATAAAAAAGCCTCCATCCCATCCTTGGAAAAACATGGCTTTGTCTCTATTTAAAATTCATCCAAATGAAAAAGCCTCATAAAAGAGTGATAATGGCAATGACACAGTAGCCTAGGCACGATAAGAACTCCTCTGAACTCCCTTTTCAATAAGATTAAGCCATTTCTTACAGTTACATGAAAAAGGGTTCAAAAGTAGTGGTAAATCGTTGGTACTGCTCAAATTGTTAATTAAAAAAATTAAAACTTCACCCCATCCTTGGCAAAATCCTGGCTTTGTCTCTACCTAGAATTCATCCAAATGAAAAAGCCACATGAAAGAGCGATAATTACGGTGGCACAGTAACGGTGGCAAGATAACACATTCTTTGAACTCCTTTTGCAATAAGTTTAAGCCATTTCTTACAGTTACATGAAAAAGGTGTCAAAAGTAGTGGTAAATTGTTGGTACTGATGAAATTCTTATTTGAATAAAATTCCTCCAAATGAAAAAAAAACTAAATAAAAGAGCGATAATGACGGTGGCACAGTAACGGTGGCAAGATAACACATTCTTTGAACTCCTTTTGCAATAAGTTTAAGCCATTTCTTACAGTTACATGAAAAAGGTGTCAAAAGTAGTGGTAAATTGTTGGTACTGATGAAATTCTTATTTCAATAAAATTCCTCCAAATGAAAAAAAAACTAAATAAAAGAGCGATAATGACGGTGGCACAATACTGCTTTTGGCATAGCGTCCTTATATATTTCTTTCTTTAACCTCCTTTATTGATGAAAATGGCTCTCTCCCTTTTGGTGTTTACCTAAATATCATCATCATAAATAAGATAATCTTTTCAGGCGTTTGATTGAAATACAGGGTACTTCCTAGCGGAGAAATAGGAACGATAATTTACGAATTTCGATTGGTAATTTATTCAGGCGTTAAGGCGTGAAACTGAATAAAGCAAAAAAGGAAAGTTTTCCCAAGCTTGGATATACTAAAATAAGCCATTTCTTTCAGTAAGTTTCAACTAAAACTTTTTTTTAATAAAAAAAACTTAAAAGTCATAAAAGGTTGGTTGTAGCAATACCATTACTTATCTTTTATTGTGAAACCAATTTAGAGCTGTTGTTGAATAGAGGTCCTTGTAGTGGCTTTTAAGTGGAAAGTAATTTTAAGAGTGGTTCTAATGCAAGCTAGTGAATTTTTAGGAGTTACTCCACCATTCTTAGTGACATAAATTCATTTCTATCAGCTTGATGACCACTATTCTACTTTTGCTATGTATCGTTAAGATATGTTCTGATAGTCGATTTAAGTCAGTAAACTACAGATTTTCCTTTAAAGGTAAACTTGACTGGTTTCTCGATTGGCTCTCTGAGGCTGTCATTAAGAGTGTTTTAGAAGACATTACCATTTTTCCTGATTATTCTAATGAAGTCATCTATCGGACTTACTTAGATTTGTTTTAATTGGCTAATAGGTTCGATGCGTTTCAATGGAACGTACGACCTTCCTATATTGAAACAAGGTAGAATGATTGACTTAAAATGATAAAATAGTATAATACAATATACCCTCGGGCCAAGCCATGGTATGAGTATAGCTAATTTGTATATTCTAATCACTTTTTTTTAACTCTGCAAACTAATACTTGCACTCAGCGGATTTCAATCCCTGAGTTGCGCTGTCACCACTCATTTAAAGACACTTAAAAGAAGCCACAAAATGAAAAGAGGGCCTGGAATCTAAACATTGAGGCCGTATTTTTAAAAGTATAGAAGCCTTCCTGTTTCTCAGGGTACCAATGTTTTAATCAGTGTTGCTAAATCATTAAAGAAGGCAAGTAAGGATAAATATTAAGTACTTGTTTCAAGATATTATGAAAATCTATTCACTAATACATCCTAACACTTGGACTTATAGAACTAATATGTAGATCTAATACCTTAGCTGGCAGGATGGATACAAGATACTAAAATGAATAGGAGTTCTGTTATTGATAATAAAAGTAAAGATTCACATCTGGTAGTACCTAGGGTTAATTTAAAGTTGAAATTTTGGAAGGATAACTACCTTCCGGGAAGCTATGATGTTAGTAGACTCCAGGATGAGAATTTGAGAGGAACTTTCCAGCAACAGCTGAATACTAAATTGAGTTTAAAATATGACAATGTGGAGGATGGATGGTATAATTTTAGTGAAACAATTTGTGAAGCTGCTGATGGTGTATTCTTGAAGAAAGTTAGGAACGCAACTAGGAAAATCAAACAGTTCGTGGTAACGAACTATAGTAAGGAGCGACCCGGCTCAATAGTAAACAAAACTCAAAAAATGGAATTATGATGCTAATAGATACATCAAAAGAATCAGATTTTATGTTGATTCTAAATATATATAACTTTCATTAAATTTAGTCTTACAATTCAAAAGTTACGAGCCTGAGAAAATTTGCCTTATTTCGGAAAATGGGGGAAAATACCCCCTAAGAATCATAGAATCTCAACGAAAGTCACACAATCGCATTCAGATATCAGAGAACCTTACTGTAGAATTTTCAAGGTTCTATCTACAAAAATGAGGAATTTTGCCTTTTTTGCCAGAAGACCGATCACGGGTTCGTCTTTATTTGTTTGTTTTGTTTTGTTCTTTTTCTTTTTCCCAGGGGTGATCGTATCGACCCAGTGGTCCTAGAACGTTACGAGAGGGCTTATTCTAACGGAAACTAAAAGTTCTAGTGCCCTTTTTAAGTGACCAAAAAAGTTGGCGGGTACCTTGACCCCCTCCCACGCTCATTTTTTTCCCGAAGTCAACGGATCAAAAACGAAGTCAGCGGATCAAAACGGGAGGGGAAACAAGTTACAAACTTTGACCAATATTTAGATATAGTAATAATTATTGGGAAGTGTACAGACGTTTTCGGCAGAATTTTTTTATTGGTTGGGGAGGGGGTTGAGGGGAGGGGGCTACATGGGAGGATCTTTCCATGGAGGAATTTGTTTAGGAGGAGAGAATTTCCATTAAGGGGACTTAGGATTTTAACATTATTTAAAACAAAAAATAATGAAAAAAAATATGAAAAAGTTTTTTCAACTGACAGTAAGGAGCAGCATTAAAATAAGACGAACAGAAATCATTACGCATATGAGGAGTTCATCTTCTCCTAAATACCTGCTCTTTACGCTAAAGTATTTTTAGTAATTTCAATTATTTGTGATTCAGGGGTCATTCTTGAAGAATTGGGACAAATTTACGCTTTAGTGTAAAGAGCAAGGTACTATAGACTGGGCAAACCCCCCTCATATATGTAATAAAATTATACGAATATAGAAGTTCGTTACGTAAGTTAATTCGTAAGTTATGTATATTTTTTACTAATAAAAACGTTCGTAAAAATTTAAAAGTTCTAGTTGCCTTTTCAAGTAACCAAAAGATTGAGGGGCACCTTGGAATCCTCCCCCACTTCTTTTTTCTCAAAATCGTTCAAGCAAAACTAAGAGAAAGTCATTTACCACAAAAAATATTAATATGCAAATTCCGTTTAAAGTATTCATCTGCGGGGAGCAAAAATCAAAACGTGCATTAATTCAAAAACGTTCAGAAATTAAATAAAAACAAGTTTTTTTAACTGAAAGTCAGGAGCGATATTATGTTTTTTACTGTTTTAAAAAGTAGATCAAGGAGGCACACTCGTGCCTCTATAAAGAGGCGACACACGACAATGTTAAGCGATCTTCGGTTCCAGTGGTCGCAGACGGATGGGGAGGGATGCATTTCGTAGCCCGAGCTCCAACTAAGAAACCTGCAAAATTTCATCCCCCTCCAACTTTTTCTTCATGGGGAAAATCTGGCCGAAAGTTTCGACCTGTCAACCCAAGCCCCTCTTTAACGTTGTCCGATCGGGCTGAAATTCACAAGTTAAGGTCCCCTAGGGCCCAGGAGCTTATCCGCGAAATTTCAGCTTGATCCGATAACTCCTTCCCTGTTTTCCAGAAACCACGCATAGCCACTTAAAATTCATTTACTTTTTTTTTCGCCACGCCTACAGGTCACATCCGACATCGGATCTGGGTGTACGAAGACTCATTCGATGCGGAATTCTCCGAGTAAGTGCCCATGAAAGTTTCGTAGGAAAATCTTAACCCCCCGAAAGTTTCGACCCTCCAACCCCCCCACCCCTTTTAACGTTGTCCGATCGGGCTGAAATTCACAAGTTAAGGTCCCCTACGGCCCAGGAGCTTATCCGCGAAATTTCAGCTTGATCCGATAACTCCTTCCCTGTTTTCCAGAAACCACCCATTAGCTATTTAAATTAACGGATTTCTCTCCATAAGAGCCCATGTTAATTTGAAATTTTTAAAATCTATTGAGAAGTTATATTTACACACATGCAAGTTATTAGCTCAGTTGGTAGAGCGTGAGACTTTTAAACCTCTGGTCAAGGGTTCAAGTCCCTTACGGGCGATTTTTTTTCACAACATCAAAAAAATTTTGATAACACCTGGACAGCTTATCATTTGAGAGATAACAGAATATTAGCTTCTTATGAGCAAAAGAAACATTTCGGTCATTCTATCTATTTTTTTTTCTATTTTATACAATGATTTAAAAGCGGGGGTGGGTTCCTCTCCTAATTCCTGTACGAGGAGTACAGGAACTATTAAATTACATCCACCATGGATTGTAGAAAAACGTACAGAATTAATATGAAAAAAAATTAAACCTGTACAAAAGAGTCTTTAAAAGCGGGGGGTTTGCCTCTCCTAATAGTCTTCTTATAGTCCTAATAATTTTTTTCTATTTTATACAATGATTTAAAAGCGGAGGGGGCGGCAGCCACCCAAGTTCCTCTCCTAATTCCTGTACGAGGAGTACAGGAATTATTAAATTACATCCACCATGGATTGTAGAAAAACGTACAGAAATAATATGAAAAAAACTTCGTTTTCTTAAAGAGTTAAAGAGGCTGCGTCCCAAAGTCGAACCTTAAAACGTACAGGAATTAGAAGAAGCAGTTGGGGGGCTGCCGCCCCCCAAACCCCCAGCTTTTAAAGACTCTTTTGTACAGGTTTTTTTGTGTTTTTGCTAACCCCCGCTCTTGGCTTCGGAAAGGCCCTCTTTTAATTAACAAAAAATTGAAATGAATGAATAATGGAATAACTTCGAAAAATGTTAAACACAAGAGGACAGGAGAACCATTGCGCCGAAACTAGTAAATAGTAACAATGAAGTCCCCCCACAAAAAAAAACCTGTACAAAAGAGTCTTTAAAAGCTGGGGGTTTGGGGGGCGGCAGCCCCCCAACTGCCTCTTCTAATTCCTGTACGTTTTAAGGTTCGACTTTGGGACGCAGCCTCTTTAACTCTTTAAGAAAACGAAGTTTTTTTCATATTATTTGAGAGAAAGAGTTAAACTTTAGCGTAAAGAGCGGGCGTTGAAGAGGCAACAGCCCCTTCATATACAGATTAATTTTTGTTCGTTTTAAGTTTTAATGTCGCTCCTTACTTTCAGTAAAAAACTTTTTATTTTATGAATTAGTGAAAAGGATTAATAATTAATAGACTGAAAAAGGGGCTTGTGCAAGCATTATCTGAGTGATAAATCATATGAAAACAAAAGGAATCTAAAGAAAGTGAAGAAAGCAGTAAACTATGAACTAAGAAGGTGTGAAGTAGAGGCAATGGATAAAATTGCCGAAGATCTTGAAGATGCAGGTAGACGGCTTAATAGTAAAATATTGTACTGGCATGTTAATAAACAGAGAGGGAGTAGTCCATCTGGACTTGTCCCAGTTAAAGATAGGAACGACGCCGCAATTACTGATAAGGAAAAAGATAAAGGGAGGTGGGCTGAACATTTTCAGAGTATGCTAAGCCGAGATAGATTTGCAGGAAAAGGCATAGAGGAAAATGAAAATATTATGGTGCCTTGGATGTGAAGGAAGATTTATTTTGTGAGGAAGAATTAGCGATAGTACTAAAACGAATAAAAAATAATAAGGCTCCAGATGGTGATAGTGTGGTAAATAAGTTTCTTAAATATGGCGGATCTGAGGTTAGAAACAAGTTACTGAAGATTATGAATATAGCTTTTGAGAAAGGGGAAGTACCTAGTAATTCCAGGATAATTTTATTTAAACCACTGTATAACAAAGGTGATAAGAGAGTGTGTGGTAATTAACGAAGCATTAGTCTGGTCTCTGTAGGTAGCATATTACTTAGTGATATTATACTTTCTAGACCCAGAGATGCTGTGGGCAAAGTTTTAAGAGATCTGAATACGGATTGTTTTTCCCATGGACAATTATATGTTGCATGTTATATATACATATATATATATATATATATATATATATATATATATATATATATATATATATATATATATATATATATATATATATATATATATATATATATATATATATATATATATATATATATATATATATATATATATATATGTTTTTAACTACGTAAAACTTGCGAATATACAACATTCTTCGCTGTCCCATTGTCTGTGCATTTAAATAGATTGTCAGGTATACTGACTCTTGAACATGCAACATATAATTGTCCATGGGAAAAACAATCCGTATTCAGATCTATACCTCATTATTCTAATGATTGCCCTTGAGCTTTGTTGATGGTGATTGCTAATCGAAAATTCCCTATGTCCCCGTCGTCATTTGTGTCCCGGTGCCCCAGTCTGTAATTTCTCTTTGAGTGTCCCGGGCGTCATTTATATTCCCTGTGTCCCGGTGTCCCGGTCGTCATTTGTGTCCCGGTGTCCCGGTCTATAATTTCTCTTCGAACATTCCCTGTGTCCCGGTCGTCATTTATATATCCCTTCCTGTGCCCCGGCGTCCCCGTTGTAGTTGTGTCCCTGTGTCCCGGTCGTCATTTATATTCCCTGTGTCCCGGTCGTGATTTGTGTCCCGGTGTCCCAGTCTGTAATTTCTCTTTGAGTGTCCCGGTCGTCATTTATATTCCCTGTGTCCCGGTCGTCATTTGTGTCCCGGTGTCCCGGTCTGTAATTTCATCAGTTGACAAACATGACGTGAGTCGACAAACAACTTCATGACGACATACAGCTCAATCCTTATAATGACGTTAGTCGACAAACATGACGTCAGTCGACACACAAACATGACGTCAGTCGACAGACACACAAACAAACAACTTATTTTTATATATATATATACATATATATATATATATATATATATATATATATATATATATATATATATATATATATATATATATATATATAGATTATAGCCTTCCTATAACACATATATATGATATTGTATATGAAATAATATATAATAATGGTTTAGTATCTTGTGATGTCTGTGTTGCTGAACCTGAAGAAGAATAAAAAGAAAGGTATGAAAAAAAAGTTAAAAGTATGAATACAGAAAACGTATGTGAAAATATAGTAAATTTAATATTGCCATGCATTTTTTTGCAAATGACATATAAAATGTTGATTTTCATTTGCGGTTTGAATTTTTATCAGCAGTAAATAAAATGTTAAACTTCGGCTAGTAAAATTCTATAGATCCTGGAGAACAAATCCAAAGCCACCTTTAATAGAGGATTCATATGAAAGTGATGTCGTTTGATGACTTTCAACCAATCAGAGGATTTTAATGGTGATGAACCTGCAAAAAGTATGTGATTTTATCTCTACTGGACGCAGGGCAACTATACCGTTAAATAACAGAATTACCGTTAATAACCGTCAATAACTCGCGCAGGATCTCCGTTGTAGATCTCCATTTTCAAGTTTGAATTTTTATCATCTTTAATTAAAATGTTAAATTTCAGTTATACCTTGTCATCTAATGTAATTTTAGAATGCCTAAACCTAAGGGGTGGTCATTTAAAGCAGCGGTTACCAAACTTTGTAGTTGTGTCCCTGTGTCCCACCTGTGGATATAGAAAGATATATATATATATATATATATATATATATATATATATATATATATATATATATATATATATATATATATATATATATATATATATATATATATATATATATATATATATATATATATATATATATATATATATATATATATATATATATATATATATATATATATATATATATATATATGTTTTTAACTACATAAAACTTGCGAATATACAACATTCTTCGATGTCCCATTGTCTGTGCATATAAATAGATTGTCAGGTTTACCGACTCTTGAACGTACAACATAAAATTGGCCATGGGAAAAACAATCCGTATTCAGATCTATACCTGATTATTCTAATGATTACCCTTGAGCTTTGTTGATGGTGATTGCTTATCGAGCATTCCCTGTGTCCCCATCGTAATTTATATATCCCCCTGTGCCCTCGGCATCCCCCTTGTAGTTGTGTCCCTGTGTCCCGGTCGTCATTTATATTCCCAGTATCCCGGTCGTCATTTGTGTCCCAGTCTGTAATTTCTCTTTGAGCGTCCCAGTCGTCATTTATATTCCCTGTGTCCCGGTCGTCATTTGTGTCCCGGTGTCCCGGTCTGTAATTTATCTTTGAGTGTCCCGGTCGTCATTTATATCTCCCGGTCGTTATTTGTGTCCCAGTGTCCCAGTCTGTAATTTCTCTTTGAGTGTCCCGGTTGTCAATTATATTCCCTGTGTCTCGGTTTTTAGTTTTCTTTTTCTCCTTTATTTTTCAGTTTTTTCCTTTTTTTAGTTTTTTTCTTTTTCGGTTTTTAGTTTTTAGTTTTTTTTATTAGTTTTTGTTTTTTTTCTTTTTTTTTTGTAGTTTTTACCTTTTTTAGTTTTTTTTAGTTTTTTCTTCTTTTTTTTTAGTTTTTTACCTTTTTGTAGTTTTTTAGCTTTTTTAGTTTTTTTTATCTACTGACGTCATGTTTGTGTGTCGACTGACGTCATGTTTTTCAAGTGACGTATAAAAATAAGTTGTCTGTGTGTCTGTCGAGTGACGTCACGTCATCATGTCATGTCGTCATGAAGTTAGTTGTCGTCATGTTTGTTATGACGATGACGTCATTAAAGGTATTTAAGAAATTCGTTCATGGAAAAATCTTTTATTGTAAAATGACTGAAGAACTTACAATGGCAACAGCCGAGGAAGCTGCTCAAAGAGTCTATGCCAAAAAACTTGCTGCTGATAGAGAAAGTGAGAAAAGAAAGCGTGTCGAGGAATCACAAGAACAGCAAGAAAAAGGCTTGCGGCTGATAGAGAAAGTAATAACAGAAAGCGTGCCGAGGAACTACCAGAGCACGTGAAACCGGACTTGCTGCTAAAAGAGAAAGTGAAAAAAGAAGGCTTGCCAAGGAATCACAAGAACAGCAAGAAAACAGGCTGATAGAGAAAGTAAGAAAAGAAAGCGTGCCGAGGAATCACAACAACAGCGTGAAATTAGGCTTGCCTCTCAAAGAGAAATCACCAAAAGAAAGCGTGCCGAGGAATCACAAGAGCAACCTGGGTCAGTGCGATGCTGGATGTACTCAGTGGAATGGCAAAAACGAGGATTGCCACACGCACATATACTAATCTGGCTACATTATAAAATTACTTCTAACGAAATTAATGATGTGATTTCCGCTGACATACCTTATGACAATGTCGATAAGGGGTTATATGATACTGTTGTAAAAAATATGATACATGGACCTTGCGGTGCACTGGACGAAAATTCACCATGCATGGCCAAAGGAAGTTGCACAAAGCAATATCCTCGACTTTTAGTACCCAACACAATTACTGACAATGATGGTTACCCACAATATAGAAGAAGATCTACTGAAGATGGCGGTAAAACAGCAATAATAAAGTAGCGTAACGATACCACCATCGAAGTAGATAACCAGTGGGTTGTTCCATATTCCCCATTATTATCAAAAACATTTGATGCACACGTAAACGATGAATACTGTAACTCCGTAAAATATATATATATATATATATATATATATATATATATATATATATATATATATATATATATATATATATATATATATATATATATATATATATATATATATATCTATATATATAAAAATAAGTTGTCTGTCTGTCTGTGGATCAGGTGACGTCATGTTTCTGTGTTGACTGACGTCATGAAATTAGTTGTCGTCATTTTTGCTTTGACGGTGACGTCATTCAAGATATTTAAGACATTTGTTCACGGAAAAATGTTTAATTGTAAAATTACTGAAGATCCTACAATGGCAACAGCCGAGGAAGCTGCTCAAAGAGTTTATGCTGCTGATAGAGAAAGTAAGAAAAGAAAGCGTTCCGAGGAATCACAAGAACAGCAAGAAAACAGGCTTGCAGCTGATAGAGAAAGTAAGAAAAGAAAGCGTGCCGGGGAATCACAAGAACAGCAAGAAAACAGGCTTGCGGCTAAAAAACGCAAAACCGCGCAGTTAGATGAAAATCCACCTGGACAGCAAGAGTCAAAACATATCAAAACTGAAAATGATAGCGATGATCATTGGCTTGGGGATTTTGACTTGGATAAGGTCATCAATGTCTACCAGATTTAAGTTAAAAAAACAAAGGTTCGTCGATATGTACTTCATAGTGACGCTGAAAAATAAAGAAGAAAAAGAAAACTGAAAAAGGAAAAAAGGTAAAAAACTAAAAAAAAAACTAAAAAGAAAAAACACTCAAAGAGAAATTACAGACCGGGACACAAATGACGACCGAGACAGAGGGAATATAAGTGACGACCGGGAACCTCAAAGAGAAATTACAGACTGGGACACCCGGACACAAATCACGACCGGGACACAGGGAATATAAATGACGACCGGGACACAGGGACACAACTACAACGGGGACGCCGGGGGCACAGGCGGGATATATAAATGACGACCGGGACACAGGGATTGTTCGAATAGAAATTACAGACCGGGACACCGGGACACAAATGACGACCGGGACACCGGGACACAGGGAATATAAATGACGACCGGGACAATCAAAGAGAAATTACAAACTGGGACACCGGGACACAAATGACGACCGGGACACAGGGAATGTAAATGACGACCGGGACACAAGGACACATCATTAGAATAATGAGGTATAGATCTGAATACGGATTGTTTTCCCCATGGACAATTATATGTTGCATGTTCAAGAGTCAGTAAACCTGACAATCTATTTATATGCACAGACAATGGGACAGCGAAGAATGTTGTATATTAGCATGTTTTACGTAGTTAAAAACATATATTTATATCTATCTCTATTCACAGGTGGGACACAGGGACACAACTACAATGGCGCGTAACTAATATGGCGCGTAACGACTTACGCGCGCGGGGGGGCTTGGGGGGCGCGAAACGCCCCACCAACTAGGTGTTGGGGTGGCGTGAAGCGCCACCCCAACAGCTAGTATATATATTATATATATATATATATATATATATATATATATATATATATATATATATATATATATATATATATATATATATATATATATATATATATATATATATATATATATATATATATATATATATATATATATATATATATACATAATAATGGGACATTCTTGGCTGTCCCATTGTCTGTGTATATAAATAGATTGTCAGGTTTACCGACTCTTGAACATGCAACATATAATTGTCCATGGGAAAAACAATCTGTATTTAGATCTATACCTCATTATTCTAATGATTGCCCTTCAGCTTTGTTGATGGTGATTGCTAATCGAACATTCCCTGTGTCCCCGTCGTCATTTATATATCCCCCTGTGCCCCGGCGTCCCCGTTGTAGTTGTTTCCCTGTGTCCCGGTCGTCATTTGTGTCCCAGTGTCCCAGTCTGTAATTTTTCTTTGAGTGTCGCGGTCGTCATTTATATTCCCTGTGTCCCGGTGTCCCGGTCGTCATTTTTGTCCGGGTTGTCATTTGTGTTCCGGTGTCCCGGTCTGTAATTTTTCTTTGAGTGTCCTGGTCGTCATTTATATTCCCTGTGTCCCGGTCGTCATTTGTGTCCCGGTGCTTTGTTGATATATACTAGCTGTTGGGGTGGCGCTTCGTGCCACCCCAACACCTAGTTGGTGGGGGCGCTTCAAACCCCCCCTCCCCCAAGCCCCCCCCCCCCGCGCTTAAGTCGTTACGCGCCATATTAGTTACGCGCCATTGTAGTTGTGTCCCTGTGTCCCACCTGTGAATATACATAGATATATATATATTTTTAACTACGTAAAACTTGCGAATATATATATATTTTTTTTTAACTACGTAAAACTTGCGAATATACAACATTCTTGGCTGTCCCCTTGTCTGTGCATATAAATATATTGTCAGGTTTACATTTATATATCCCCCTGTGCCCCCCGGTGTCCCCGTTGTAGTTGTGTCTCTGTGTCCCGGTCGTCATTTATATTCCTTGTGTCCCGGTCGTCATTTGTGTCCCGGTGTCCCAGTCTGTAATTTCTCTTTGAGTGTCGCGGTCGTCATTTATATTCCCTGTGTCCCGGTGTCCCGGTCGTTATATATATAGATATCCCGGTCGTCATTTATGTCCCGGTGCTTTGTTGATGGTGATTGCTAATCGACCATTCCTTGTGTCCCGATTGCTTTCTCTTTGAGTGTCCCGGTCCTCATTTATATTCCCTATGTCCCGGTGTTCCGGTCGTCATTTGTGTCCCGATATCCCGGTCTGTAATTTCGTCAGTCGACAAACATGACGTCAGTACACAAACATGACGTCACTCGACAGACACACAGACAAATTATTTTTATATATATAGACTATACAAATACATTAAAATGATTAGAGTTATGCATGGAAATAACACTGCTGCGTCTAAGGTATGAAATTAAGTTAGTAACTTGCTTCGTATTGAATCAGGAGTTGAGTAATGTTGCGTTCTATCCGCCTTTATACGGATCATTTTGATGGATTTCGTCTTAAGAAGAACAGGAAAGGAAATGTGGGACCCCGGAATCATACGGGGAGGAAATACTCTCCTGGACTTAGATTATAATGATGATTTAAGCATCATAGAAGAAAGTGTGAGCAAAATGAATGAGCAAAATGAATGAAGTGAGGTTTTGCGAGTTCAGTGTGATAGAATAGGTTTGAAAATAAATGTTAAGAAGACTAAGTCACTAAGACTAGGAATAAGCGAAGATGAATAGGTGACGGTGGGAAGGGATAGATTGATTAGATGGACAGCCTTATTCACCTCGGTAGTATTATTTGTAAAGAGGGTGGGAGCACCGAAGATGTTAAAAGTAGAATAGCCAAGGCACAGGGTTTTTTTCACAGTTGAAAATGTGTCGAAGAATAGAAAGATAAGTCTGAAAACCAAGGTAAGAATAATGGAAGCTAGAGTGATGACAGTTCGAAAATGCCTACGGATTGTCTAAGATACCCAGCTGACTGAACGTCTTTCAAACAGTAGGCTGCTCAATCCCATTTTCTAGGGTTATAATGAGATAAAGGTTGAGATAGCCAGGGCCCGTTCTGCGGATGATGGATGACATATTGCCAAAGATTAACCTTTTTGGCCAACCGTCTATGGCTAAATGGAAAGTAGTTTATCCACGGTTGAGGTGGGGGGATGTCATAAATAAAGATTTATTAGAAACAAAACTTCCTGGGATGGTGTAAAGAGGGAGACTTTGAATAGACTAGGATGGAGGAGGAGCGTGCTTAGCTGTGTTGGACTCATGTGGCTTGGTGCTTTGGTGAGTCATTAGTAGTAGCAGGAGTTTAAAAGTAATACCTCTATAAAAGTATATCCAGTATCATATTTCTATTATTAATTACCAAGTAATTAAATACTAACAAAATCATGCAGCTTCCTATTTCCAACGTGTCTTACCAATCGTTTTTAGCTGTTAATTCAATAATACATAAATATACATATTCCTTGTACTGATTATACTTATCTGTATACTCTCAAGATCAGTTCCAGGTGCCCTCAATTTTCACTCAGACACTAAAAATGACAATCTAATATTTGTTTGTCGGATCTCGGGATTTAGTCGTTTATGTCATTATTTGTGATGAATTTCGTTTTTAATATGTTGTTTCGATTCTTATCTTTATAAAATCTCTTTCGTCTAAATGTTGTTTCTTACTTTTTCAATTGTTTTTTTCTCTATCTTTTTTTTGAAATCTTTGTTTATTGTTCAGCTTGCCATAAAGGCGCCTTTTCGATTATACAGGCTAAATATTTGTATCCCATGTTTCTTTTTTTTCAAGTTTCCCTCTTGTAAAGACGTGGTGATAATTATATTGTGCTTTTTTGTTTGTTATGACTGGTCAATTCAGCCGTAAGTCGTTCATCATTTAAGATTTAAAAAGGAAATAAGATCATTTCCAAAGAAAAGTTAGTATTTTAAACAGGAATTCAAAAATCTTCAAAAGAGAATCCCAAGTTAGCATAGGTAAATATTTAACTCCAATGATGACATACACGTATTTAAAGTTGTTACTTAAAAAGTAGCTTTGATAATGCTCTCATCTAAGCTGTATATTTCTACTATTGCATGGTCACAGCTCACACTGGAATATACACAGGAGGAAAATTTGGCTCTGTAACCTTTACCCAAATATTGAGGTTATACGGCATTCCTTACTTTTTATATTTTCAATATAGTTAGATTATTTCAGGCACTTTTGAAGTTTTGTCTCCCTGGTGTCCCTATCTCCTCCCTGAAAAAAATTGCGTAAGCGCCTGAGTTACTATTTCGATGCCCTGTAATTGGTCATTTGGTTTGAATTAATTTAATCATTAGAACTAAAGTCAACTCTAAAGAAGTGAACACAAATCGACTTATGTGAAATTCCTCCTTGCATTTTTGTTTTGTTTTTATTGTTTTATTTTTGTTTTGTTTTTATTGGCATTTGATGGTTGCTTATGATGCTACTTTGAGCATAGCATTAAACAAAACCTCTGAGATTATTCGGAAGTGGTATGTTTTTACTGTTATAATTACGAGAAGAAATAGGTATTGACTAGAGCATAGAGAAGGGCTTAAAACTTACTATGTACCAGAAATAGCCAATTTCGGGATTAGATCATCGTTTCTAAGAGTTTGCTTTCATGCTCTATCATATTGTCTACTTTACTGAAAACACTGATTATAACTTTACAAAATTCTTTTCTTGATTGTTACAGAATTTTCTTAAAAACAATATTTATAAAGTGGGGATACTAATGAGGATTAATGTGCAAAATGATTTAGCAGCAATTAATATTCAAATCCAGTACATACTAATAACTGGATTAGAACGCCAATTTCGGGTATTGGCTTTTGGATCTTCAAGGCATGGGTTGTCTACAGCTTTTAGCAGCCTTAAACTTAATTTCAGAATGGGTAATTTAATAACAATTTTGAGCATTGACTGAAAGATAACGTTTTTTTTTTTATCAAAATTTGGAAATATAAACCTAACCCCGTACCACTAAAAGCCAAAAGGCTTAGGTTTTTGGCTCCGTTTGGGAGAGTGAAGTTTTCTTTTTTTCTTAATCCATTATAATATACAGCTTTTAAATGTAGTGGAAATAAATTGTGAGTTGGTATTAAAAAATTGTCTTCCCAATCTCCTGTATTTACAAATGTTGCTGTACATTTGAAGATACTGTATCTTTATGTTCAGCATAATTTTTCTTTTTATGAGAGAAAACGCCTGAAAATTGGCAGCAATTGAAATAGCTTGGATCTTTGTTTCGATTTAAACTTTGAACTATTCAACCAAGCACTGTTATAACTTTGGGATCATCACTTGATTCTTTTCCTTCTGTAATGTTGTCATGAAGAGGGTTATAACTTGATTTCAAACGATAAAATAAATTCACAAACTAGCAAGGCCACAAATACTGAAACTGATAATGTGTCAATTAAAAAATTATCATATATAAATCGTACTAGTGAACCAAAGATGGGGATAACTTAAGGCCCAAAAGGTCATGCATCAAATATGAATTGCACACATACTGAGACAACAGAACTGGTTAAAAATAAGTTATGTATGGGTACTTATATATTGTAGGCATGGGCGTAATTTTAGCATCTCAAATTAGGGGGGTAAGAGGGGGCTCATATCATGATTGCATCGGACACTGTTCTAGGAATATGGATATTTGTGAAAAAAACAAGCCTGAACGTGTTTTAAGATGTCTGAAAACATAAGTTTGGGATACCGTTTTTATGATTGATACTTGACAGCAAACAGTGAAAAAGTACAGTTGGCATGGGCCTGTCCTAAGTCTTCAATAGCACAATTTTCAATGTAAATAACAGCAATAGCAATATAAATTCAACGTAATAATAATAGGTAAGTCAATAATAGCCATTGACTTAAGGACTAAATATTAGAAAGCGTCTTTTAATATTCGAGACTCAGCAATTAAATCTCTGATTATCCAGCTCTTTCCATTTGCGAAATTATTAATGTTTTCAGAAGTGTCCGCCGTTCTCAACAGCTAAATCTGTGTCTATGGAGGATTCAGGATTAATTTTACCGTGAATACATAATTAGTAAGTATTTTCAATTGTGAAGTAGCGTTTCCTGACAATAGAAAGGTGAAGGCGAAGGTGAAAGGTGAAATGTGAAAGTTTATTTTGACGTTCCAGAGTAAAACTTTGGTAAAAAGACATTGATACAGACGATAAACAGTGCTTTTTTCTTCTTTTTTAATTTTCTTATCGTTTCTTATCTTATATTCTCTATCTTTCGATGCAGATTTTTAGCAAAGCTGTCACTGAGAACAAGCAGAACTGCCACTGATGTTTTCTTCTTCTTCTTCTTCTTTAGTTATTTTTAATTTAGCTTTTAGGGTTGCAGCTGAGATTTCAATATCATTTAGTGATTTAAAACGATGGGAAATAACGATAATGTCGCAAATTGATATAATTCTTTTGTTAAATTTTTTAGTTACTTAATTTCTCCCGGTCCTAAGTTAAGGGCTGAAACCTCAATATTTGAGGAAACTCCCAATGAGTGACAGCCGTGGCTATGAGAAACTAGTTTTTCTAAGCTATAGCCACTAGTCAATTTCAAAAGAGTTAATTAAAATCATTGTGTTTTTCTAATTATCGTATCTAGACGAGGGAAACCTTTGCCCGCTATGTTATTTCGCCCCCACCTCTGCTTTTGAAAAAAAAAATAAAATAAAAAAAAATGAGTTTTCTTAAATGAAAGTAAGGAGCGACATTAAAACTTAAAACGAACAGAAATTACTCCGTATATGAAAGGGGCTTTTCCTTCTCAACACCTCGCTCTTTACGCTAAAGTTTGACTCTTTCTCTTAACTCTACTTCTTAAAAAACGAAAAAACTTTAGCGTAAAGAGCGGGGTGTTGAGAAGGAAAAGTACCTTTCATATACGGAGTAATTTCTGTTCGTTTTAAGTTTTAATGTCGCTCCTTACTTTCATTAACAATAATTGTTTTGTTTATTTAATTTCTAAACATTTTTGATTAATACATGTTTTGATCTTGGCTCTCTGAACATAAATAATTGAAAGATTTTGAGAAAAAAGGAGCGAGGGAGTAAGCCTAGTTGCCCTCTAATTTTTTGATTACTAGAAAGGCGAGCATTTTCATTTGTACAAAATATACGTAATTTGCGAATTAACTTACGTAACGAACTTCTATATTCGTATGTTTTTATTGCGTATATGAGGGGGTTCACCCTCGTCGATACCTCGCTCTTTACACTAAAGCTTAAATTTTGTCCCAATTCCATAAGAACGACCCTTGAATCACAAAGGCCGTAGAATAAATATTTTAAATTACTAAAAATGCTTTAGCGTAAAGAGTGAGGTATCACGAGGAGGTAAATCCCTTATATGTGTAATAATTTTTTCTCGTTTTAAGTTTTAATGCTGCTCCTCACTTTCAGTAGAAAAAAAAACTTTTCATATTTATTTGTTCATTGTTTTTTAAATAATGCTAGAAAATCCTGCACCCCCTTCATCAAAAGTGTCTTCCCCCATGAGACATTTTTCCATGGAAGATCCTCCCACTTAGCCCTTCACCTCAACTCCCCCCCCCAAACCAAAAAAAATTCTCCTGAAAACGTCTGTACACTTCCCAGTAACCATTACTACATGTAAACGCAGGTCAAAGTTTGTAACTTGCAACCCCTCCCACGGGGAGTGCGGGGGAGTAAGTCCTCCCCAAAGACATCGTTATTGAGTTTTTCAACTATGGTGAATAAAATGGCTATCTCAGAATTTTGATCCGGTGACTTTGGGGAAAGATGAGCGTGGGAGGGGGCCTAGGTGTCCTCCAATTTTTTGGGTCACTTGAAAAGGGCTTTAGAACTTTGAATTTCCGTTAGAATGAGTCGCGGCTTTTCTAAGACCAATGGGTCGATACGATCACCCCTGTGAAAAAAACAACAAACAAACAAAAAAACAAACAAAAAAAAAAAAAACAAATAAACACGCATCCGTGATTTGTCTTCTGGAAAAAAAAAAGCGAAATTCCACATTTCTGTAGATAGGAGCTTGAAACTTCTACAAGATAGTTCTCTGATACGCTGAATCTGATGGTGTGATTTTCGTTAAGATTGTATGACTTTTAGGGGGTGTTTTTCCCTAGCTTATAAAATGAGGCAAATTTTCTCAGGCTCGTAACTTTTGATAGATAAGACTAATCTTGATGAAAGTTATATAATTAAAATCAGCATTAAAATATGATTTTTTATGTAACTATTGGTATCAAAATTCAATTTTTTAGAGTTTCGGTTACTATTGAGCCGGGTCGCTCCTTACTACAGTTCGTTACCGCGAACTGTTTGATCATTATGGGCGTATTTTCATTAAAGTTGCTATTTTTGGTATTTTAGTTGAAAACGTCAAAAAATCTACAAATTTGTCCCATCCCTAGATATACATTTTGCCGCACTAATGTATTATAATGAATTGTCTTCACTACAGTTTCGAATGTGTCGTCTAATTTTTTCGCCCAATTTTGTCAGCAAGTCCTTTGTCATACTATCTTTTGTTTACTTCAATGGAATTTTAGTCCAAGTAATTAGACTATTGTTTTACAAATGGTCTCTAAATCTTTTGTAAATCAAAGTTAGGTTTTCTTGTAAGACGCTGTGATACTTCAGAGGATACTGCATCATTGCCTCCATCAGAAGACAACAGTTCACGAAATACTTGTGCATGAGAACAAAGCGTAACTTCTGACTTGGAAAATTTATTCAGATAGCTTTCTCTCCAACGCTATTCTAAAATGTTGAGCAACTTAGGTATGGACACGTAGGTGTGTCCATTATAAGCCAATTAAGAAAGGGTGTAAGGTTAAAAAGGTAAGGTAAAGGATGCGGCAATAGACCCTTAAGGTCTGAACCGGCGGTGCTGGTCTCCGTCTCAAGGCCCTTCAGCCAGAAAGTGCAATGGGGGGATGAGGGCCAACCATCCTCTGCTTTTGCACACCCTTCCTCTTTACCTTCAAAGATTTCTCCAGGTACCCATTTATAGCTGGGTCGACACTGGCTTAGCTTACAGAGTCACGCCATTTACCACCGTCCCACACAAAATAATTGAGTACACTAGGATTCGAACCCTCGCCCTCTCGGACAAAGGATCCTAAATCCAGCACACCAATCCACTCGGCTAGGTGTAAGGGGTGGCTTTCTTTAAACGGTATGGCTGAATAATAAACTTGAACAGAAATAAATGTTGACTTGTAAGGAATCCAGTTGTACACCACTTTTACTCACTTACTTACTAGTTTTTACAACAGGACCCTAGCTCAATAAGATATCCCTGGCATTTGAAAATGGAAACACCTTTACCTGCCCCATGGATCTAACTTTTATCAGGGGATGATAACATGTAATTGGGGACTATTTCTAAGAGGGAAGTGACACGCAAGCAAATAATTTTTACGTAGGATAATCGTTGGGTCGTTCGCCAATGTGCCCTATCAAGTGGCATTCTTGTTACTAATAGTCTAAAGGCTGTAAATAGAGGAAAAACAACTTTTCTATGCTAATTGGGTAGGTTTTCACACTTTAAATCTTCTGCTTTATGCAATGGATTGATGTCGATGTTCCCCTGATTAAATCTCCCTAATTGTATTTTTTATCAAGCTGGCTATTTGAGTCATATCAGAAAATTCAGTTATCCTAATCTTTAGAAGCAACACCTAATTCCAACTTTGTATTGATTTAAGTGTTCTAAAGTGCCTGTATTCTTTCAGAAATCATATTGTTTAAAAATTACCCATATATGTTTCAACCTTATGAAAATTGCTGGAAATTCAGCACTTAGTAAGTTGTCTAGTCCTTGACTTTGATCTACCTTTTCATATTTTTTATTTTATATTTTCCGTTTGCTTCTCTCTCCTAAGAAAATAAAAAATTAAAAGGGCCTTGTTGAACTGGGGAGCCAGATTACAGCGTAGAATATTATGAACAATAAATGCATATATCGTGATACATTTCATATGGGAAGTATCACCGAGCGCGGAAGAGAATAGGCTCTGAAATCACACAGACACAGCATATTACTTTTACACGTTTTAAAGATATTTACCCTTTTTAAAATTGTAAACACAGCTTAGATACCAATACAGTTATGAAAACTCGATTTATTTTTGGGACACAATGCGCGGTAGCGATATTAGCGGCTGGAGACAGTAAACTGGCAGTCTGAATCTAAAAGTAGGAGCATTTGGACTGACCACGTATGCAACAAAACAGAATTGCGTTCCCGCCTACGCTACTGTAGTACGATCTACACGTCGGAGTGCGGGCTTGGAGGAGGCGCCAAGTTCAGAGCTCTGTACCAAAAGCTTCTCATGGGCAAGATAGGAGTTTTCATAACTATATTGGTATCTAAGCTGTGATTGTAAAGCGTTTATCTTTGCTTGAACAGAATCCAAGCACTAAAGAGACGGCAACTCAATTGGCTCAAAGAAGGATGTTAAGAATTTTAATAGAAACAGGAGCCAAAACTGTATAAAAGCCTAATCATGACATGTTTTCTAAGGAAAATTCTTTCTTTTTGAATTTGAAGCTTATAAGATTGGACGCTTATTATATGAATTTTAGATCTTTGGCTGAGACGTGGGATTAAAATGGTCTTAGCCAAAATTTTGTACCAAATCGACTGAAAAACAGTTAGAAAACACGCAAGAGATCATTACTAAATCATAAGGGAAACCATAAGAACGAAGGGACAAAAAACTCCCATACTAAAAATTGGATAAATGTTAGTGGACAAAGCATTTATTATAAAGTCTGTTAATTGCTTTTTTCTGAGTTTTTTCCATTAAACATCCACAGGTTATCATTTCAAAGAAAACCGCGTCAAATGCACATATGATTTCCAATACTCTAACCTTCTTTTAATTTTCCAGGCCGTTAACTACACTTCTTTCGGAAATGGATCCATTCACAACTGACATCCTATCTAATGGTTTGTCTACAAGTCTTTCCTACAATGAGACAAGGGATACAGACTCACCGGGATTAACACTCGGATTCGTCATTGCAGGCGGCTTTGGACTTTATTTTCTTGCTGTTATTACATTTGTTGGGAACGCAATGGTTTTGCATGCCATTAGAACAGAAAAACGACTTCAGACAGTAAGCAATTCATTTGTATTCGAACGGTGTTAGGTAAAAAAGCATTCCATTGAAGTATGGTTATTTTAATCGTAATCAGTAAAGTAGCGTAAGTGTTGCCATAATGATTGATCACTCAGAATGCATGAGAGGAATATCAAGGCTGTAGAAAAATATCAAGGCTGACCTTTTTTAAATATCTAATCTCACCTCTAGTGATTTAACCGTTAATTTGTCAGTTGCCCTGATGCTTAGTAAACTGTTTTGACTTTGGATGTTAATCATAAGGTTATTGTTGCCGGGATTTGAAAATGATGTATATTTTTGTATATGGGCTTAAAACCGACCAAACATTCTGTTCTGACCGATTTTGGCCAGACCTGCATTATGGGTTAGGTAACCTTCACAAGGAATAAAATATAAATCTTTAGTTCAAGGAGTGGGAGGGGTTCAGGAGAAGGTAACCTCCCTAATATAGAGGATAACTTATGTGGTTTCTTTCAAGTTTTAATGTCGCCCCTTATTTTAATTTCAGCAAAAAAAAATTTTTTGAACATCAAATTTCTAATTTTTTTTCCCAGTCATACCCGGGCCTATCCATGATATATTGTGGGCTAAGGCCTCTAGAACCTCTATTTCTTGTAATTCAATTGTGTATACCAATGCTTGTAAGTTGGTAGGCAACGTCCTAGATTGTTAAAATAAAAATCTGCTTAAGGAACTGCACAATTTCTCTGGACAATTTTCTTTTTTTGAGCAGCAAGAGACCAATACGTTTAAATGCATTTGAAGAAAAAGAATGACTGAGGATTAAATGAAATGAATTTTAAGTTGAGATTAGTTTGCGAATGAATGAACATAGTTGCGAAAGTTTTTCCTTCTTTTTTCGTAAAAAGAGCAAATTTTCTAAGGCTCGCAATTTTCGCTGGGTAGGTTTAAATTATTGAAATATAAATCTTTAGAATCACCATAAAAATTCGATTTTTACGATCCATTAAGGATCCGTCTCTTTAAAAAGTTTATCCAAGGTCTTACCTCTGTAAGCACAATTAGTTCTTTAATTTGAATTTTCACCACATAACTGTTTAATACATAAAAAATAAACTTAAAATCAAATATTTCCATTTAAACATCAATAAAAAGTTCAGTAGAACAGTGCCTCGGCCTTCATGGCAAATTCCTTAGCAAGACTCGAGACCCCCCCCCCCCAACACTGCACCTTTTGAGCCAGCAATCAAATGAATATGATCTTTTGTTTTGCAAATGAAAAATCTTCTTAAAAGAATAAGAATTGAGATGTCTCCCCGGAGCACAAATGTACAGTCTTAATCAAAATGAAAGGAGGCTAGAGATCAGTTTATGTCAACTCCTCACCTCTCCAGACCCGTTTCTATATCTGCCTGAATGATCAGAGCAAGTTAGGAAATGCAGCGGTAAAAATAAACCTTTTAAGGCATCAGGGAAACCTCCTACCTTCACCTGCAAAACGACCCATCGACCTTGCTCCATATCTCCTGGTGAGAAACTGTACATCACTGTGCCCTGTGCATAATTTCATCAAATATCAAGTGAATCAACTTGTTTTTTTTTAAGCTAGAAAAAAAGTGTCTATGCTAACCGTTTATTTTATATGGACTACGTGACACTTTAGGAAAGATTACGCCATCATTCCGCATTACTGCCTCCAAAATTGGGGAGCTCAATGTATAGTTTTCCAATAATTCTGGATTGGTTGGATATCGCAGAATTTTCAATTGATAGTAACTTTGCCCTACTGGATTCAAAACCACAGTTGGGTGCAACAAAATGGTTTAAAACGCCATTCTGTTGTGCCGCAATCTTAAAATTAATTAAATTTTAACATTAAATTTTAATTAATTAATTTTATTTAAATTAATTAATTGAAAAATTAATTTATTTCTGAACAAATAAGCCATCTCTCAATTTTCTAAGACCATCAGTTTGATACAGTTATTCCTGGAAAGGAATGAATAAAGACGCATCCATGATGTTCAATCTTAAAAGTCAAATTGCAGAATTCCACATTTTTATAGATAAGAAATACATTTGATGGTGTTTTTTCATTATGATTATTAACCCGCTTCTGGTGTTTCCACTCCTCTCGAAAATTAAATATGAACAAAAAAAAACACGTTTTTTTTAAACTGAAAGTGAGGAGCGATAATAAACCTTAAAGCGAACAGAAATTACTTCGTATTTGAAAGGGGCTATTCCCTCTTCAACGCCCACTCCTTACGCTAAAGTTTGACTCTTTCTCTCAACTCTACTTTTCAAGACAGTGAAAAACTTTAGCGTAAAGAGTGGGCGTTGAAGAAGGAACGATCTCTTTCATATACGAAGTAATTTCTGTTCCATTTAAGTTTCAATATCGCTCCTTACTTTCAGGTAAAAAAAAGCTTGTTTTTTTATATATTTAATTTCTGAACGTTTTTGAATTAATGCATGTTTTTATTTTGACTCTCCACACATGAATAAACCGAAATTTGCATATTGATTTATTTCTATGGCTACATGGCTTTCTCATAGTTTTGATCGGACGATTTTGAGAAAAAAGGAGCGGGGGAGTAGGCCTAGTTACCCTCCAATTTTTTGACTATTTAAAAAAGCAAATACAACTTTTAATTTTTTACGAACGCTTTCATTAGTAAAAATATACATAACTTACGAATTAACTTTCGTAACGAACTTCTATATTTGCATATATTTATTAGTTATATGAGGGGGTTCATCCCTTCGTCAATACCTCACTCTTTACACTAAAGCTTAAATTTTGTCCCAATTCCTTAAGAATGACCCCTAAATCACAAGGGCAGTAGAATAAATAGTTGAAATAAAAAAATTATTTTAGCGTAAAGAGCGAGGTATTAGGAGGTGAACCCTTCATATGTGCAATAATTTCTGTTTGTTTTAAGTTTTAATGCTGCTTCTTACTTTCAGTTGAAAAAACTTGCTCATATTTATTTTTTCATTGTTCTTTAAAAAAATACTAAAAAATCCTGTACTCCCTTCATGGAGGTTTTCTTTCCCCACGACAAATTCCTCCATGGAAAGTTTAACTCGCATAACCCCCTCCCCTCAACCCCTCCCCCAAACAAAAAATCCCCCTTAAAGCGTCTGTACACTTCCCAATAACCATTACTGTGTATAAACACTGGTCAAACTTTGTAACTTGCAGCCCCTCCCACGGGGACTGTTGGGTGGGCAAGTCGTCCCCGAAGACATGGTTATTCAGTTTTTCGACTACGTTGAATAAAATAGCTATCTCAGAATTTTGATTTGGTGACTTTGGAAAAAATGAGCATGGGAGGGGCCTAGGTGCCTTCCAATTTGTTTTGGTCTCTTAAAAAGAGCACTAAAACTTTTAATTTCCGTTAGAATGAGCCCTCACACGGCATTCTAGGACCAGTAAGTTGATACGATAACTCCTGGGAAAAAAAAACAAAAAAAACAACAAATAAACACGCATCCGTGATCTGTCATGTGGTAAAAAATGCAAAATTCCACATTTTTGTAGATAGGAGTTTGAAACTTTTATAGTAGAGTTCTCTGATCTCTGATCAGGGTTCATCTGATGGTGTGATTTTCGTATAAATTTTATAGCCTTTAAGGGATGTTTCCCCCTATTGCCTAAAATAAAGCAAATTTTCTCAGGCTCATAACTTTCGATAGTTAAGTCTAAACTTAATGGAACTTATATATTTAAAATCAGCATTAAAATACAATTCTTTTGATTTAACTATTGTTATAAAAATTCCCTTTTTTAGAATTTAGGTTACTATTGAGCCAGGTCGCTCCTTACTACAGCTCGTTACTACGAACTGTTTGATCAGGCAAACTGTCTCATTCTCATAGCTTCTGATGCGTGACTTTAAACTTCATGAAATTCATATAAGTTTTATGTTTGTAATCACCATGGAAAGCAGATTCTATTGTTGTATATAATTTTTATCATAGCTCTTTTTTTAGAGCTTTAGTTACTATTGCCACTAGTTGATCCTTATCATTAACTACTTGAAATCCAAACTCCAAAAAAGTAAGTTTTGATTAAAACGTGAGCAACGACAAAATCTATTGTTGATTTTAAACATGTAAAATATATCGATTTTGAAGTCGTTCATCGAAAACTAATTGTATATGCAAATTCGTAATTCTAGAAATACGAAATGAACTCCCTCTAAAAGGGGTGCGGTTATGATGGAAATTATGCCGAAACTAATGCTGGAACGTGTATTGGAAAATAAAGCTGTTATCGATAATATGTTAAATTTCTGTCTTTTCTGGAGAAGATTGGTCACACGTGTGATCATCCAAATCCTTTAGTCCTAGATTATTTTAATAATATTGATTTGAATATGTAGTTAAAATTTAGTGCCCATTTTGAGAGAAAAAAGGACAAGAAATTGAGATTAGTGGTGGAGCTAGAAGGATGAAAATTTCATCAAACAAAAATTCTGACAGTTATTGAACGGTGCTTAACTAGCCTCCCAGTCTCAGAGGCAAAACTGGTCTACATTACACCAGTCGTCCATAAATATAAATAAAGTCTAGAAGTGAATCATTATTAAAGACTATTTCCCCATAAAATTAACGACTAAGAGCTTGGCATTTACGAATTATCAATTAAGGTATTGATTATGGTTATCGATCAGGTCAATATAAAATAAATGAAAACATTCTTGATGATATCGAACTTTGAATTGCCGGCTTGAAGGCTTAGTAGGCTAAATTTGGCTGTCAATTTTTCCAGAAGAGGTCGTGCTCCTAAAGAAATTTATAGAAAGTAAGAGGTAATATCCTTCTTATCCCTTTTGGGAATTAGAAGGGGGAAATAAAACCGTCCCTACTGTCTTGTAATCGTAGCACACATAACGATGGATTGATGGGTCTAAACTAATCTTGATAGGAAGTAATAGAAGGTGTCGTTGTTGTGTCTACTTGCAGTTTGTGCTTAATCCAACTTATACTAGAGATGGGCCTCTAAACTTTTGTCTTCATTATATTTACCAGATGAGGTTAATATAAGGTGTCAGATCTTAACGAACTTTGAAGGGAAATAACCTAGTTTAATGCTTTTTGAAAATAAAAACGGTCTGAACTAGGCATGGGAGCAAGGAATTGTCCACAAATTTTTGTCTTCAGATTAATAACCCAGAGGGGTAATTGGATTTCAACTGAGCTTAGTCATAAGCGAAATTGAATGACTAGTTCTACTTTTTTGAAGCCAGAAGACTGATAAAGCATCTGTGGGGGAAGGGTAACGGTGGTCAAGCTTTCTTGACATCAGCAGAAATTTCAGTTTGAGTTTTCAAATCTCGACCAAACGTAGGAGTAGTAAGAGTTAATCTCCGAATTGCATATTTTCGAGAGCTTGGGTTTGATAGACTTCTGTGCGGATAGGGGAAGGAGTCTTGAAATTCTTATCATCAGCTTGTCTGACAAACGCAATTCAACCACTGTCAAAATGAGGGAGCATCTCCATCAAATAACTAGCAGTAGGAATGTTTGGAACTTAACCAGATTTTGTTACTAAGTCTACTTGTTGTCATTACAAAGCCAACTAGAGCAAGCTTTTGGATTTATTTAAACTTGGTAGAGAGATAGAAGTAAGCTTCCAAGTTCCATTTCTTGTAAGTTGGTCCTCCATCCAACGTATTTGAGTTAAAGGGGCACCTGAAGTCTTGCCATCAGACTTTTTACAAGAAGGAGCTACCAGATCTTGGTAAACTTGGTGGGCAAAGCTAGTGTTTTAATTATGCTGTTTGATGACAAAAGAAGATAAGAAGTTTTTGAGAGGAGTAACAGGGTTGGGGTGTTAGAGGCGAAATTGTGTGATCAGTACAAGAAACAGATGGGTTTGTCAGATATCAGCCAAACTTAGTCGTAAATAACAATTTATTTGTTAGCTTTGTAATTTTGAAGTCAGGGATCGATTCAATCTTTGCATGGGAGGAGTAAGAGCGATTGTAATTTATTTTCATTAAGACATCCTTCTTAAGAGACCGTCGGATCTATATCAAAGATAGTGGTAGTAAGAAATATTGTCCTATGCATATATTAAGCAGATTTGTTTACAGGACTTTCATAAGTGTGTCTATCAAAATGGCAGGTTAGCTCCCAGCCAAATTTGGTAATACGTGTGAGTTAGTGTACAGATCATGCGTTTGAGCCAAACTGTAAAGCCTATGGTATCACTTGGCCACCTATAGTGCCAGATCAAAATTTTGAGATTAAAATTTTGTTCAAAATTGTCTAAAAGTTCATTAGATATGCATCCAAAGGTAATATGAACCTCAAAAGCTCCTGGGGGAAGGGTGGTAAACATTGCCAATCGCTAATGTTTTACGCATGGGTTTTATGATGAAAAAAGTGCGGCTTGTTTAATCTTTGTTTTGTGATTGATTTTAGATTTTCAGAGATCGTTATCTGGATCAATTAATAACACATTTTGGTGGGGGAGGGGAAAGGACTATGGGGCAAGAAAAAGGACCACAAAATGTTTTTTCCTCCTCAGTTTGAAACTTACACCGTAAATTTTTTGGTTAAGAGAAACGTCAAGTTCAAAATAAATTGATCAGAACGCACCCCGACCCCGAAAAAGAGTCACCCAAATAAGGTCAATTTATTTTTCAGTAAGCTCGAAACTTATATACTGCAAAAAGGCCCAAAGTAAAAGCAAATTCGTAAAAAAAATTGGCTCCCCCGATAAACAGACTCCAACAAATGGTAAAAAAAGGACCAACAATTTTTGTCATGGTGGTTTCGTATGGAGGTGCTAATCAAACAGTTCGTGGTAACGAACTGTAGTAAGGAGCGACCCGGTTCAATAGTAACCAAAACTCTAAAAAATGGAATTTTGATACCAATAGCTACATCAAAAGAATTGCATTTTAATGCTGATTTCAAATATATAGGTTTCATCAAGTTTAGTCTTACCCATCAAAAGTTACGAGCCTGAGAAAATTTGCATTATTTTAGAAAATAGGGGGAAACACCCCTTAAAAGTCACAGAATCTTAACGAAAATTACACCATCAGATTCAGCGTATTAGAGAACCATAGTGTAGAAGTTTCAAGCTCCTATCTACTACAAAAATGTGGAATTTTGTATTTTTTGCCAGAAGGCAGATCACGGATGCGTGTTTATTGTTTGTTTTTTTTTTCCCAGGGGTGATCGTATCGACCCAGTTGTCCTAGAATGTTGCGAGAGGGCTCATTCTAACGGAAATGAAAATTTCTAGTGCCCATTTTAAGTGACCAAAAAAATTGGATGGCACCTAGGCCCCCTCCCACGCTAATTATTTTCCCAAAATCAACGGATCAAAATTCTGAGATAGCCATTTTATTCAACGTAGTCGAAAAACCTTATAACTATGTCTTTGGGGACGACTTACTTCCCCACAGTCCCCGTGGGAGGGGCTACAAGTTACAAACCTTGACCAGTGCTTACATATAGTAATGGTTATTGGGAAGTGTGCAGGCGTTTTCAGGAGGATTTTTTGGTCGGGGGGAGGGGTCGAGAAGAGGAGGATATGCTGGGGGAGCTTTCCATCGAGGAATTTGTCATGGGGGAAGAAAATTTCCATGAAGGGAGTGCAGGATTTACTAGCATTACTTAAAACAAAAAATTAAAAAATAAATATGAAGAAGTTTTTTCAGCTTGAAGTAAGGAGCAGCATTAAAACTTATAACGAACAGAAATTATTATCCATATGAAGGGCTAACCTCCTCCTAATACCTCGATCTTTACGCTAAAGTATTTTTAGTAATTGCAACTATTTATTCTATGGCTTTTGTGATTCAGGGGTCATTCTTAATGAATTGGGACAAAATTATATCTTTTACTAATAAAAAGATTCGTAAAAGATTAAGAGTTCTAGTTGCCCTTTTAATTAACCAAAAACTTGGAGGGCAACTAGGGTTCCTCCCCTGCTCGTTTTTTTATCAAAATCATTCGATCAAAATAATGAGAAAGCCATTTAGCAAAAAAAAAAAAAAAAAAATCCAAATTTCGTTTTAATTATTCCTCTGCGGAGAGCCAAAATCAATACATGCATTGATTCAAAAACGTTCAGAAATTAAATAAAAAAAACAAGTTTTTTCAACTGAAAGTAAGGAGCGACATGAAAACTTAAAACGAACAGAAATTACTTCGTATATGAAAGGGGCTGCTTCCTCATCAACGCCCCGCTCTTTACGCTAAAGTTTGTTACTGTTTTAAAAAGAAGAGTTGAGAGAAAGAGTCAAACTTTAGCGTAAAGAGCGGGGTGTTGATGAGGAAGCAGTCCCTTTCAGATACGAAGTAATTTCTGTTCGTTTTAAGTTTTAATATCGCTCCTTACTTTCAGTTGAAAAAAACTTGTTATTTTTATTTAATAAACTTGAGAGATGATCTTTCGGTTTGGAAATTGAAAGATCTAGTGACCTATTTAAGGGCCAAAAGTGATTAGAGACCAAACAGTGTAATCAGGATTTGCAAGTGCTTTTAAGCAGGAAAAGTACAATTACCTGACAATAGAAAGGGGGAGGGTAAATCGTATTTTATTCTATAAAATAAAGTTAAAATCACGACATAGAAACATTGTGTAAAAGACTATTTAATTTACTACCCGTTCATAGTCATGTTCTTCTTCTACTCAGAACGTTAGTTATATAAATCTGATCACTTCAACTTTTTTTAAATATTGCTTCAATTAATTTGCTGGGGTTTTCCCCATAAAAATGAAGCACAAAAACTTTTTTAGGTGTCCAACATGTTCATCATGAGTCTTGCCGTTGCTGATTTAATCGTTGGTCTGATAGTGATGCCAATAAGTGCCCTTTACTTCATAAATGGTAAGTAATTGAAAATTACTTGATAGTTGAGTGTGCTCTGACACGCTGTGTTTGTATCTGAATTGTTTGTTAGTTTTTCTTATATCTTGAACAAACTAAAAAAAATAATTTTTTTAAACTGAAAATAAGGAGCTATCATTAAAACAAACAGAAATTATTACATATATGAGGGAGGCTACCCCCTTTTCAATACCTCTCTCTTTATGTAAAATTCTTAAAGCTCTTTAAACATACTTCTCATTCAACGACCCTTATTTTTCAAAAGTCGTTCTTAAATAATTGGGACAAAAATTAAATTTCAGCGTATATAGCGATTGAGGTGGAAGGGGCAACCCATTTCATATACAGGATAATTTCTGTACGTTTTGATATTTAATGTTGATCCTTATTTTCGGTTGAAAAAAACCTGTCTTTTTTGCTTAATTGCAGGCCATTTTTCCTTTAAGCAGGAAGTCCCCCCCCCGTGGAAAATCACCATGGGAAAACTCTCCACCCTACAAAAAAATCTTCCTGTAGAAAATCCTTTCAATGTTATATACCTTCCATTTAAGGTTCCCCAAGGAAAATTTCTCGCCCCACACCCACTCGACTAATTCCTCCCCTAGAAAATTTTCGTTTAAAATTTTCCGTTTAAAATTTTCCCTGTACAATTAGCCTCGAAAGAGAAAGTAACGAAAAGAATACTTCATCTCATTCCCTGAAAATTCTCCTGTTTAGAATTACACGTTAAAAATATTTCCACGAAAAATACCATCCCCCTGCAGAAAATTCAACTTGAAATTTTTGTATATTTCCCAATAACAAATACTCTATGTAAACGATAGACAGCTTGCGTAACTTACATCCCATTCCCAAGGGGTCGTGGGGCATCAGATCAACCACCAAAGACACAAGGGTTGAATGTTTCAACAATGTTGAATCGAATTGCTATCTCAAAATTTTGATCAAATGTTTTTAGGGAAAATAGAGGTCGGTGGCTAATTGTTCTTTAATCTTTTTTTAAACTTAAAAATGCACTAAAATTTTTTATTTCCATTTGAATGATCCCTCTGTTGGTCTTGCAGGACTGTTGGTTCGATGCGATCACCTCTGGAAAAAATTAAATAAATAAACAATTGTCTGTGACCTTTGTTCTGGCCAAAAATATAAAATTTCACATTTTAATAGGTAAGAACTTGAAACCTCTATGGCACGGTTCTCTAGTATGCTTTGTCTGATATTGTTATTTTCATTTATATCACTTGGCTTTTTGGGGGTGTTTTTCCCCTATTTCTAAAATTAGGCAAGTTTTCTCAGGCTCATTCTAGGAAAACCCTAATTAAATCGGTGTAGAAGAAAGGTGACTAGAGTGAGTGTGGTAATTATGGAGGAATTAGCCTGGTTTGTGTAGGTGGGAAGTTAATTAGGATGATTATACTTTTTAGACTGAGAGATGCTGTAGACAAAGAATACTGTCTGAATAGTCTAGGAATAGTCTGGTCTTAGGAAAGGTAGAAGATGTGTTGACCAAACTTTCACTCTTACATTAATAATTGATAAGTGCCTAAGTCAGGAATAGTCTGGTTAAAATGAGTTTAGTAGCTGGTTTCGTATTAGATCAGGAGTTAATAAGGGTAATGTTCTATCCTATTCTATACTGCTCACAGATAATTGTTAATAATAGATAAGTGTCGAGAGGAATAGTCTGGTCTTAGGAAGAGTAGATGATGTGTTGACTAAATTTTCACTCTTAGATTAATAATTGATAAGTGCCTAAGTCATCACCTTTAAGACAAACAAGTTAAAGTAATCTGAACTACGTACGAGAATAAAACAACTACGGTTAAAGTAGGAAATGAGTTTAGTGGCTGGTTTCGTATTAAATCAGGAGTTAATCAGGGTAATGTTCTATCCTAATCTATACTGCTCATCTTGATGGACTTTGTCTTAAGGAGCACAGGAAGACAATGGCAGAACACGGAATCAATTGGGGAAGAAAAACTTTCCTGAACTGAGATTATGCTGATGATCTAAGTATTCTGGATGAAAGTAAGAGCAAAATGAATGAAAATTGTACAGTTTTTATCAGTCCAGGGTGCTGGAATGGGGTTTGAAAATTAATGCTAAAAAAGGCGCTAAGGATAGGAATAAGTGGATATGAAATGTTGATAAATAATTTCTTAGACCACACTGCTTATGTGGCTATCCCAAGCTAGTCAAAGGACGGCAGCTAAAATAGCAAATGAAAAAATCCATTCAATTTGTAATTCATAACTCTATTTCATTAACCTGTAAGATTTTGATTGGATTTGGGGCTGGGTGACCTGTTTTCGTGTTGTTGCAAGTATTTATAATTTTCATTTTTAATAGATTCCCATTTATACACCGAATGTGGCAGAGGAAAGTTTCATTATATACAATTGCATTAGTTTTATTCTAAAGTTATTACCGCAGTGCAGGAGTTTTGTTTTATAATGTGAGTTTGTGTCTTATTTATTTTATTGTTTATGTTTATTTGTGATGTTTTATTCGTCGTGGCATTCTATTTATAATGTCTTAAAAAAAAGTCTTAAATTGTTGGTTTTTAATTTTCTTCTTTTTTTTCCGTTGAGAAAAGCTCCCGGACGTGGGGCTGAAAAATTCGGGGTATTTTTATTTTCGTTAGCTAAAGTGTAGTTTATATATTTTATTTTTGTTCACTGCTTTATAGAAATTAAACCCGTTTTTTCTTCAATCAATTTTTCGTAAATGAAATGTTGATATTATGTAGCGAAAAGATTGATCAAGTGGATTGTTCCACTAACCTTGTTACCATTATTAGCAAAGGTGGTGGGTGCCATAAAGAGATTAATAGTAAAATAGTCAAGGTTCTGGAAAAAGGGGCCGGCAGGAAATTTTCCAGGGGAAGGGAACAGACACCAAAATAACAGTGGTGGTTGGGTGACAGTTTAGGTGGTTTAGGGCAACAAACTACGACTTTGACCCGAAGAGGACGAATATGAAATCAATTTAAAATTCTGAGAAGCTAATTGATTAAGCATCAATAACCATATTTTAGGCTTCCCAGTTGCAAAAGGAGCAATGCCAAATGATGGCAGTGTCGGATTCAACCAAGTAGATTTGCTTTATTTCTAATGGAATTAGGCTACGTTTGGTGATCTGTAATTACATATGAGCTATAATGAAGAGGGGTGAGTCATTGTTTTGGTGGGGGTAGTATAGGTTCTTAAAAAAGTACATTTTAATTGAAAAACTGCTTGCTCTTCCTGAGGCTTCAGATAAATGTTGAAAGAGGTTGGGGAGAATAGGATTTAATTTAGATGTTTTTCTATACAGCTAAAATGTTATGTCCCATATCTAAAAGCAAATAGGTGGGAAAGGCAAGGCAGGTCATCATCAGACCCACCAGGAAATTTCTTTGGGATGGCTAATACTGCTATGAACTTGGTTTTCAGCAGTTTTAAATGGTGATGTTTTTCTTTTCTATTTATATGAAGTACTTCAATGTATTTAAACGAATTTATGTAATTTATTAAATCTATAAGAAAATCTTATTGTAGAGGTTGTGATGGCTTCAGTATTGTAGAAGATCAAAAGTCTCACAGAAATATAATCAATATAAACAATAATACTCCTTTTCATCCAACTTTAAATTCTTTAGTAGTAATATTAACAAGGACTTTTCACCTAAACTCCTATTCGTCGCCAATTTCTTAAGCATATTAAAATTTATACACAATTGAAATGGCAAATTTAAAAACGTAGGATGGTAATAATGAACGTACAATGATTGATTTAACTTTTGGTAGCACGGAAAAAAACTATTAATATTTCAATGATCTCTGCTTGGATTTTGATTGATAATCAAACAGTTCGCGGTAATGAGCTCTAAGTAAGGAGTGACCCGGCCAAATAGTAACCGAAACTCTAAAAAACGGAATTTTGATACCAATAGACATATCAAAAGAATTGGCTTATTATGTTGACTACTAATATATAAGCTTTACTAAGTTTAGTTTTACCCATCAAAAGCTACGAGCCTGAGAAAAATTGTCTGATTTTTGAAAAAAGGGGGAAAGACCCCAAGAAGCTATAGAATTTTAATGAAAAGCACATTATCAGACTCAGTGTATCAAAACAGCCCTTTGTAGAGGTTTCAAGCTCATATCTGCAAAAATGTGGAATTTTGTAATTTTTGCCAGAAGAAAGCTCACGGATGCGTGTTTATTCATTTTTTCCCCTGGTGTGATCGTATCGACCCAGTGGGCCTAGAACGTAGGGAGATGGTTCATTCTACTTCTAGTGCCCTTTTAATAGTGACTGAAAAAAAATGATGGGCAGTTAGACCCCCTCTCACGCCACTTTTTTCTCAAAGTCGTCCGACCAAAATTTTGAAAGTTTCCTTTTTCAGCGTAGTTGAAAATCCCAATAGCTGTTTTTGAGCATAAAATGACCCCCTAAAGCCCCTGAGAAAGGTTTTTAAGTTATAAAATTTGCCCAGTGTTTTGTTTTTTATTGAGAAGTATGCATATATTTTTCAGATGGGAGGAGAGGACGAATTTTCTGCTGGAAAAATTTTCCATGAAGAGGGAAATTTCCAGGGCGGGATCTTTCCAGGGCAAATTTTAAACTGGGTGAATATGCCAGAATTCCTACATGAAATTTATTTATATGTCTTGTTTTCTCTTTACCAATTCAATTGTACGCGCACAGATGTTAAGGGTAATTGTCTGGGGAAAATTGTCGTCAGAATTTAATTGTCCAGAGGATATTTCTATGGGGAGGGGGATTTTCCGTGGAGGTGGAGCCAGGTATCCTGGCGTTATTCGAAAAACGATCAGAAATTAAAGGAAAAAAGAGTTTTTTCAACTGAAAGTAAGGAGCAACATTAAAACTTAAAACGGACAGAAATTATTATATATATGAGGAGGCTTGCTCCCTCTTCAACACCTCGCTCTCTACATTAAAGTTTAAATTTTGTCCATCTTCTTTAAAAATGCTTACTGAAACAATAATTGACATTTTTTTCAAAGCACCGTAAAACTGCATCGTGAAGAGCGAAGTGATGAGGAGGGGGCAAACCCCCTCATATATGTAATAATTTTGTTCATTTTAAGTTTTGAAGTTTCTCCTTATTTTCAGTTGAAAAAACTTGTTTTTTTCTTTATTTCATGAAGCTTAGAGACTAACATTTTTTTAAAGGCAATGGAAAAAGTATGTCATTTAAAGTAAAAGTATATAAAATGAAACATGTAAGTAATAACAAAAATACACAAAAAAATAGCCTTACAAAAACTAAGATATAAACTCTCAGCATTCAGTTTTGTTGAGGAATACCGAAGTGTTGGACGGATATTTTCTTAACAATATCGACAGTTTTGAAATTGGTTATCAAACACCAAAATATTTAATGCCTCTAGACTCAGTATTTATAAAAAGTACTTCATTATCAAAGTAGTTTGTTTAGGTAGGTAGGTAGGTATGCGTTTATTTCATCAAATAAAAATTACTAAAATTGCACTTACAATCAATAATATGCTGCTCAATTTAGGGACCTAAAATGTCCCTGTTCAGCAGAAAAACTACAACAAATAAATGATTACTATTCATTCAAAATCAAAGAAATACAAAAAAAAAGACGTAAACACTATAAGGCCGAAGACGGAAAACACTTTATAAGCAGATAAAATTTTTAATTCAATATCTTTAATTTCGTTTCAAACAGTTCGTGGTAACGAACTGTAAGTAAGGAGCGACCCGGCTCAATAGTAACCAAACCTCTAAAAAATTTAACTTTGATATCAATAGCTACATCAAAAGAATTGCATTTTAATGCTGATTTTAAATATATAAGTTTCATCAAGTTTAGTCTTACCCATCAAAAGTTACGACATTAAAACTTAAAACGAACAGAAATTACTCCGTATATGAATGGGCTGTCCCCTCCGCAATCCCTCGCTCTTTAAGGGATTTGACTCTTTGCCACAATTCTATTTTTTAAAACAATTAAAAGCTTTAGCGTAAAGAGCGAGGGATTGCGGAGGGGACAGCCCATTTCATATACGGAGTAATTTCTGTTCGTTTTAAGTTTTAATGTCGCTCCTTACTTTCAGCTAAAAAAATTAGTTTTTTTTATTTAATCAAACAGTTCGTGGTAACGAACTGTAGTAAGGAGCGACCCGGCTCAATAGTAACCAAAACTCTAAAAAATGGAATTTTGATACCAATAGCTATATCAAAAGAATCGCATTTCAATGCTGGTTTTAAATATATAACTTTCATCAAGTTTAGTCTAACCCATCAAAAGTTACGAGCCTGAGAAAATTTGCGTTATTTTAGAAAATAGGGGGAAACGCCCCCTAAAAGTCATAGAATCTTAACGAAAATCACGCCATCAGATTCAGCGTATCAGAGAACCCTATTGTAGAAGTTTCGAGCTCCTATCTACAAAAATGTGGAATTTTGCATTTTTTGCCAGAAGGCAGATCACGGATGCGTGTTTATTTGTTTTTTTGTTTTTGTTTTTTTTTTTTCCCAGGGGTGATCGTATCGACCCAGTTGTCCTAGAATGTTGCAAGAGGGCTCATTCTAACGGAAATGAAAAGTTCTAGTGCCCTTTTTAAGTGACCAAAAAAATTGGAGGGCACCTAGGCCCCCTCCCACGCTAATTATTTTCCCAAAGTCAACGGATTAAAATTCTGAGATAGCCATTTTATTCAGCGTAGTCGAAAAACCTTATAACTATGTCTTTGGGGACGACTTACTCCCCCACAGTCCCCGTGGGAGGGGCAACAAGTTACAAACTTTGACCTGTGCTTACATATAGTAATGGTTATTGGGAAGTATACAGGCGTTTTCAGGAGGATTTTTTTGGTTTAGGGGAGGGGTTGAGAAGAGGGGGATATGCTGGGGGAACTTTCCTTCGAGAATTTGTAATGGGAGAAGAAAATTTCCATGAAGGGAGAGCAGGATTTACTAGCATTATTAAAAAAAAAACAATTAAAAAATTAAAGTGAAAAAGCTTTTTCAGCTGGAAGTAAGGAACACCAATAAAACTTAAAACAAACAGAAATTATTACCCATATGAGGGGCTCACCTCCTTCTAATACCTCGCTCTTTACGCTAAAGTATTTTCGGTAATTTCAACTACTTATTCTACGGCTTTTGTGATTCAGGGGGTCATTCTTAATGAATTGGGATAAAATTTAAGCTTTAGTGTAAAGAGCGAGGTACTGACGATGGGGCGAATCCCCTCATATATGTAATAAAAACATGATAATACAAAAGTTCTTTACGTAAGCTAATTTATAAGTTACGTAAATCTTTTACCAATAAAAAGATTCGTAAAAAATTAAAAGTTCTAGTTGCCTTTTTAATTAACCAAAAAATCGGAGGGCAACTAGGCTTCGCCCCCCCTCTTTTTTTCTCAAAATCATTCGATCAAAATTATGAGAAAGCCATTTAGCCCCCCCCCCCCAAAAAAAAATGCAAATTTCGTTTTGATTATTCCTCTGCGGAGAGCCAAAATCAAAACATGCATTGATTCAAAAACGTTCAGAAATTAAATAAAAAAAACGAGTTTTTTTAACTGAAAGTAAGGAGCGACATTAAAACTTAAAACGCACAGAAATTACTTCGTATATGAAAGAGGCTGCTTCCTCATCAACGCCCCGCTCTTTACGCTAAAGTTTGACTCTTTCTCTCAATTCTTCTTTCTAAAACAGTAAAAAACTTTAGCGTAAAGAGCGGGGCGTTGATGAGGAAGCAGCCTCTTTCATATACGAAGTAATTTCTGTGCGTTTTAAGTTTTAATGTCGCTCCTTACTTTCAGTTAAAAAAACTCGTTTTTTTTATTTAATTGAATACAGAAACCAATATATTTGACACCTATATACATCACAACTGTAAAAATTCTAATCTTTTTCAACGTGACAACTAGATAAATACAATCACTCCTGGAAAATGATAATAAAACACAAAAAAGTCTCCGCTCAGGGGGAAAATACAGATATTCCCAGCATTCCGTACAACGGAAACATTTCTAATTACCATGGCTTCATAGATCAGCTAATGGGTGTTCTTGCAATGCAAGCAAAAGTTGACAGCATATTTTTACCGAAACTGCCCCTTATTAAGATGTTTTCTCCGTGTTTTCTATAATTATACGAACTTCGGTGTGTACTAACAAGAGCATTAATTACTAATGAACAAATACATATTTAGGATCACCATTAAAAACTGATCCTTTGATGGAATGGTATCAATAGTTAGGCTCTTATACTTTCCTTATTGACAAGGATCGTGATTTACCTACCATTCCCTACTATGAAGAATTTGATTTTTTTTTTTCGTTGCTCTAACCAAATCATATAGAAAAATGTTTGTGGAAAACTCGATAGGTGTCACTTAGTAAAAAATTGTAAAAGCCTTAGTAAAAGCTTAGTAAAAAACTTAGTAAAAGCCAACAGTGGGAAAACTAACTCTGCTCTATTTCCTTTGGTTTCTTTATAATTACTTTATAGTCCCAAATTTCTAGGGAGGCCTGGCCCCCCTCTCCCCCTACCGATGTCTATTGTTCTGGGTGTTTTTTCACATTTGAAATAAGTTTGAAAGAATAGAAAAATAAGTCTGCGAACCGAGATTAGAAGATTGGAAACATCAGTAACTACGAGTGTAAAAAAATTTCTGAAGCATGGGCGTTCCTGCAAACAGTGGGAGGTTTGCTAGATGTTTTCTAGAGAAATTGCCTACGGATTGTTTGGGTACCTGGCTAACTTACCGTATTTTAAACAGTAAGTTATTCTAAAATTTGGGTTCAATGTCAGTTTCTAGAGCTATAATGAGAGAAAGGTTTAAACGGCTAGGGCAAGTTCTGTGGATAAAGAATGACAGATTGTCAAAGATTGTCCTTTTCGACCAACCATCTAGGGCTAAACGAAATAGGGAGACTTTGAATAAACAGGGATGGATGAGGAGCGTGTGTAGATGTGCTGACCTCAGACGGCCTGGTGCTCCAGTGAGTTATGAGTAGTAGTAGCAGTAGCTATTGATGGATATCATTAAACTTAGTGAATCTCATATACTTGGAATGAGTTTAGAATTCCAGTTCTTTTTATGTATTAATTATAATTAAATTCTTTTTTTTGTAGAATTTCGATTGCTATTAGGCCAAAATGATCTGTACTATGTAGCTGGTTTGATGCTGGATTGTAGCTGGATGATCAGTAGCTAGTTTTGTATTACGTCGGGAGTTAATCAGGGCCCTGTTCTATCCCAATTTATCTTGCTCATTTTGAAGGACTGTGTCTTAAGAGTACAGAAAGGGACAAAATTTTCCTGGTCAAAGATTATGCTGATGATCAAAGTATTCTAGATGAAAGTGAGAGCAAAATGAATGAAAATTGTAGAGTTTTTATGAGTTCAGGGTGCTAGAATAGGTTCGAAAATTAATGTAAAGACAACTAAGTCGCTATGGATAGGAATAAGTGTAGACGAAAAAGTGACGGTAATTTGCGAATAGATCGATCAAGTGGATAGTTATACTTACCTTGGTAGTATTATTAGTAAAGACGGTGGGTGCCTTGATTAAGTTAAAAATAGAATAGTCAAAGTTCAGAGTTGTTTTTTGCAGTTGAAAAAAGTTTGGAAGAATAGGAATTGTTTTGGGTACCCGACTGACTTACCGTAGGCTGTAAGGAAAGTGTGGTTCAGTTCGGCTTTCTAGTGCTATAATGAGAGAAAGGTTGAAGTGACTAGGGCAAGTTCTGTGGATGAAAGATAAAACATTGTTCTTTTCGGCCAATCGTCTAGGGCTAAACGGAAAGAGGGAGGCTGTGAATAGATTGGGGATGGAGGAGGAGCGTGCGTAGATGCAAAGACCTCAGGCGGCTAGGTGCTTTAATGAGTTGTGAGTGGTAGCAGAAGTAGTAGTAGCAGTAGTAGTAGTAGTAGTAGTAGTAGCTTTTGTTGAATAGCATTAAACTTACCGAATCTTATATACTTGGAATCAGTTTTGAATTACAGTAAAATTTCGATTGTGATTGCTACAGTCGTCATTCAGAGTTCAAAGAGTGAAGAATTAAACTAGTTTTAAGCTGAGTTGGATATGGTCCTTGCTGAAATTTGATGAACTTGCGTGAAAAACAAAGCGCATATTACAAACGTGAGTATTTTTTTTTTGGGGGGGGTGGCAAATTGGGACATTTTGTTGTTGAAGTTTGTTTCCCCTTGTGACTGCAGATCGTAAGATGGAAAAACACAAACCGTTCGATCTTGTCCTAGCTTCATTTCAGGGATAACCCTTGTGGCCATCAGTAGTTATTAAAACCACCAAAGACCATAAAAATCGAGCTGGATATTTAGTCTTTTGCTATGGCACCCACTCTGAGCATAATATAGCTGAAGCATATATCCGCAACTGGAATGACCGCTTCAAACAAGCTTGTACAAGGACAGATAAAGATCTAAATGAGGCTCTTGAAAAAGACCGCTTATTACCTGATATTTTCAAGACTCTGATTAAACCCTACTTATCACTACCCACTAAAACTAAAGCAAAGTTCAGCCTAGTACCGTTAAATTCGACTTCTGCAGTGGCATCAAATTTAAAGGAAATATTAAATTAAACTCAAGAGGAAGTTATATAGCGAAAATTTCAAGCTCCTATCTACAAAAATGTGGAATTTCACATTTTTTGCCAGAAGACAGATCACGGGTGCGTGTTTATTTATTTCTTTTTTTCTTTTTCCCAGGGGTCATCGTATCCACCAAGTGGTCCTAAAATGTCGCAAGAGGGCTCATTCTAATGGAAATGAAAAGTTTTAGTGCCCTTTTTAAGGGACCAAAAAAATTGGAGGGCACCTAGGCCCCCTCCAACGCTCAATTTTTTCCCAAAGTCAACGGATAAAAATTTTGGGCCATTTTGTTCCGCCTAGTCGAAAACCATAATAACTATGTCTTTGAGGATGACTTACTCCCCCACAGTCCCTGGGTGAGGGGCTGCAAGTTTCAAACTTTGACCAGGGTTTACATTCAGTAATGGTTATTGGGAAGTGTACAGACGTTTTCAGGGGGATTCTTTTGGTTTGGGAGGTTGGGTTGAGGGGAGGGGGCTATGTGGGAGGATCTTTCCTTGGAGGAATATGTCATGGGGGAAGAGAAACTCAATGAAAAGGGCGCAGGATTTTCTAGCGTTACTATAAAAAATAATTGAAAAAATAAACATGAAAAAGTTTTTTCAATTGAAAGTAAGGAGTAGCATTAAAACTTAAAACGAACAGAGATTATTAAGCATATAAGGGGTTCTAAAAATACTTTAGCATAAAGAGCGAGGTATTTAGGAGGGGATAAATACATCGCTCTTTCTGCCAAGTATTTTTAGTAATTTCAACTACTTATTCTACGCCCTTTCTGATTCAGGGGTCATTCTTAAAGAACTGGGACAAACCTTAAGATTTAGTATAAAGAGCAAGGTATTAACGAGGGGACAAACACCCTCATATACATAATAAGAATATAAGAATATAAAAGTTTGTTACGTAAGTTTATTATTAAGTTACGTATATTTTTTTAATAATAAAAATGTTTGTTAAAAATTAAAAGTTCTAGTTGCCTTTTTAAGTAACCAAAAAATTGGAGGGCAACTACGCCTCCTTCCCCACCCCTTGTTTCTCAAAATCGTCAGATCAAAATTAAGAGAAAGCCATTTAGCCAAAAAAAGAATTAGTATGCAAATTTAATCCGCAAATTTTGCGGAGGGGGAAACCCATTTCATATACGGAGTAATTTCTGTTCGTTTTAAGTTTTAATGTCGCTCCTTTTTTTAGTTAAAAAAGCTAGTTTCACCTAATGAAAAAAAGTCCAACCTAATGAATGACATTTATCGTGCTGTATCAGAATGAATGAAAGATTGCCGAGCTTCGGAAATTATCAGTGAAGATATTGTGATCGAGTTTATAATTCTATTTCCCTTGAATATAATGCCAAATTTGAAAAAAATTGAAACAACTCTTCAAAGACTTTATAATGCAGTGAACTTGCTTGAAAATAAAACGTCTAAAATTGAAGAAAGGGTTGACCAGCTTGAGCAGGAAACCAAACCCCAATGTGGAATTGATGGATAATCTTAACGAAGTGATAACACAAATAATGAGCTTGCAAGATTTCAAAAAATGGACCTCTTAAAGGCTAAGCGATTCCTCAAACTGCTACCCAAACTTATAATGTGAAAATTGTTCTGACCTGAAAAAAGTTTCAAGTTTGGATATTGCTCGAAAAGTGTTTGGAGCAAAAAATAGGTTGGCTAAGTCAGATGCATTTCTGTCTGAAAACCTAACTAAAAAGCGTCGCGATCTATTAAACGCGGCTCGTAGCACCTTTGGCCCAAGAAGTGTTCGGTCTGATCATAGACAAGCTCTAGCCAAAGTCTCGGGTGAAACTCGTATTCGTAAAATAATTTATTTCCATGAATATATTAGTATGTGACTTGTTAATATTTTTCTTGATTTGTAAATGCCTTCCTCAGGTCATTAGTTTTCATGTTTTTTCACAATTTCTTTTCTATTTCACTTCAATTTTTCACTTTAATCATTCATTTTTTTTCTTTCCATTCTCATGGTTTATTCCAATAATACCTGATGTGCAATCGGTTATTTATGTGTTTGTGATCCTTTGACAGGCTTTCCTTTTGAAATAGATTTAAGTAAAGATCTCTTTTTTTTTGTTCATCTGGTGACTTAGATAGACTCCAAGTAAAACCTGCTATTTTCAATATTTTAAGCCATGAGAAACGCCTTTGTGAGCTAAAAAATAATCCTTTTGACGTAATTAGTATCGTATACAATTCTGTGGGTCAGAGTAATCAAACTCCAATTAATATAAACACTTTCTAATAGTAAATATGTTTCGAATTCGGGGGGAAAGGAGGTTACCAAACGAAATTATTCGCTGACTGCACTTCAGCTTAACATTGAGGGTTTCTTCTCCTCAATTAAATAAAAAAAACAAGTTTTTTTAAATGAAAGTAAGGAGTGACATTTAAACTTAAAACGAACAGAAATTACTCCGTATATGAAAGGGGCTTTTCCTCCTCAACACCTCGCTCTTTACCCTAAAGTTTGACTCTTTCTCTTAACTCTACTTCTTAAAAAACGAAAAAACTTTAGCGTAAAGAGCGGGGTGTTGAGAAGGAAAAGCCCCTTTCATATACGGAGTAATTACTGTTCGTTTTAAGTTTTAATGTCGCTCCTTACTTTCATTTAAAAGACTTTTTTTTATTTAATTTCTGGACGTTTTTTAATTAATGCATGTTTTGATCTTGGCTCTCCGCACATAATTAATTAAAACGAAATTTGAATATTAATATTTTTTGGCTAAATGGCTTTCTCATAGTTTTAATCGGAAGATTTTGAGAAAAAAGGAGCAAGGGAGGAAGCCTAGTTGCCCTCCAATTTTTTGATTACTTAAAAAGCCAACTAGAACTTTTAATTTTTTATGAACATTTTCATTTGTAATAGATATACGTAATTTACGAATTAACTTACGTAGCGAACTTCCATTTTCGTATGTTTTTATTGCGTATATGAGGGGGTTCACCCCTCGTCGATATCTCGCTCTTTACAGTGAAGCTTAAATTTTGTCCCAATTCCTTAAGAATGACCCTTGAATCACAAAGGCCGTAGAATAAATAGTTGAAATTACCAAAAATACTTTAGCGTAAAGAGCGAGGTATTACGAGCAGAATAACCCCTCATATGCGTAATAATTTCTGTTCGTTTTAAGTTTTAATGCTGCTCCTCACTTTCAGTAGAAAAAATTTTCATATTTATTTTTTCATTGTTTTTTCAAATAATGCTAGAAAATCCTGCGCCCCCTTCATTGAAAGTCTCTTCCCCCATGAGAAGTTTTTCCATGGAAAGATCCTCCCAGGTAACCCCTCCACCCCAGCTCTCCCTCCCAAACCAAAAAAATCCCCCTGAAAATGTCCGTACACTTCCCATTACACCATTACTATATGTAAATACAGGTCAAAGTTTGTAACTTGCAACCCCTCCCACGGTGGCTGCAGGGGAGTAAGTTGTCCCCAAAGACATAGTTATTAGGTTTTTCGACTTCAGAATTTTGATCCGGTGACTTTGGGGAAACGTGAGCGTGGGAGGGGGCCTAGGTGCCCTACAATTTTTGATCACTTAAAAAGAGCACTAGAACTTTTAATTTCCGTTAGAAGGAGCCCTCTTGGAAAATTCTAAGACCACTTGGTCGACACGATCACCCCTGGGAAAAAAAAACAAAAACAAACAAACATATAAACATGCACCCGTGATTTGTCTTCTCGCAAAAAATACTAAGTTCCACATTTTTGTAGATAAGAGCTTGAAACTTTTACAGTAACTTTTACAGTGGGTTCTTTGATGCACTGAATGTGATGGTGTGGTTTTTGTTAAGATCGTGTGACTTTTAGGGGGTGTTTTCCCCTATTTTCCAAAACAAGGCAAATTTTCTCTGGCTCGTAACTTTTGAAAGGTAAGACTAATCTTGATCAAAGTTATATATTTAAAATCAGCATTAAAATGCTATTTTTTTTACGTAACTATTCGTATCAAAATTCCATTTTTTAGAGTTTCGGTTACTATTGAGTCGAGTCGCTCCTTTTTGTTAGTTAATCTCAGACGAGTTGTTTCAGTTGGAGAGCCTAATATTGTGGTTTATGTTAGAAATTTTTGGATTTTGGCCATGAAATACTATTGGATATCCATGGTTACAAAATGGAACATATAAACCGGTGCAAGACAGTTAAAGGAGGCCTTGCCATGTATATATCTCCTAATCTGCATTATTACTTGCGGGATGACTTATCAAGGAATTTGGAAGGTATTTTTGAGTCAATATTTATAGAAATTAGATCTAATGGTATTGATCTAATCACAGGCAATATTTATCGTTCTCCTAGTGGTGCGGTTCCGTGGATTCAAACTTTTTGGCTTCAGTTGCTGTTCTTTCAACCATGCTTGCCGCAGGAACTCTACCAACTACATCCATCCCAACACAAGTAACTAATGTTACAGCTTCTTTTATTGACAATATCTTCTCTACGCTTAGCTTGAAGGAAAACTCAATTTTATTTAGTGATATATCTGATCATTTTCTGATACATTCTCAGTTTAGCTTTACAAAGGGGAAGAGTAACCAGGCTCAAGTGTTTGATTCCTATTCTAGTAGCTTTAGTGAGAAAGAGTTATATCTTCTTGGGTCTAAAGTGGTGGAGAATTCATAGAGCTTGTTTGATAAGAACAAGGATTTTTCTTGATTTTTTTTTTAGTCCGTTTATGGAACCGTCAAAGAGGCTATTATTAGCTTTTGTAAAGTGCCACCTTCTAATCATAGGTCTAAAAAGAATATTCTTCTTAACCCATGGATGATATCCGGATTCCTCAAAAGCTGGAGAAGGAAAAATAACCTTTGGAGGGCTTATAAACGCGCCGAACTTTCAGCGAGTGCTATTTGTCTTTGTCAATTCAAGATCTATCGGAAAACATCTGATTTCTTTTGTAGGAAAGTCAAATCTCTCTATTATCTAAATAATTTTGCTGCACGTGGCAATGTTATTCGTAAAACTTGGAAGGTAATAAATTCTGTACTTAAACCTAGTTCTCAATCTAGCTACCTATGAGTCTGGTCATTGGTGATGAAGCTGTGGAGGGTGAGCTTAATATCTAAGAGGCATTCACTTCATTTTTCGTTACCATTGGTGAGGATATTGCTGCTACAGTTACTTTTGTCTCGACCAGAGCTGGAATTTAGATCTTACCTCGAGCCGTATTGTGTTAAGTCTATGTTTCTAGAGCAAGTAACAGTAAAAAAAACTACTAAAATTGTTAATGGCTTGAAAAACTCGTCCTCATTTGGACCAGATTTTATTCCTACTGAGGTAGTTAAATCTATTCATCTTTCAATATTTTTGCCTCTAACAATGCTTATTAATCTTTAATTTGATTGTGGTGTTTTTCCAAATGCTCTCAAGCGTGCTCGGATATTTGTTTCTTACAAAGATGGACCAAAAATGATCAAACAAATTATCAACCAATTTCAATTTTATTAGTATTTAGTAAAATCTTTGAAAAGGCTAGGCTTTCTCGTCTCCTTACTTTTCTAACATCTGAAAAAATTCTTCAGGATTTTCAATTTGGTTTCCGAATGAAGCACTCCACTGAACATGCCCGTATGACCCTTTTAAATTTTATAAATTCTACATTGGAATCAGGATTATTTCTGGCTCCTCTATTCCTAAATATTTGTAAGGCATTGGATTCCTTAACCCATGAAATTCTTCTCATTTTGGCATTGGGGTAATATATTTGCTTGGTTTCAGTCTTATTTGAATGATAGGGTAATTTCTCTTGATTTGCTTTTCCGTTGACCCTCACAAATGAAATTTGGCATCCCTCATGGATGAGTTTTATGGCTTGTGCTATTTTTGATTTATGTAAATGATCTCTTTTATGTAGTAAAAAACAGAAATTTATTAATTTCTGTAGACTTTGTCATCCTACGCCTTCCTTTGCCCATAGTACAAACTATAGCTTGCGATCTTTTGATATCTTTTTTTTAGTTTTGCTGATGACAGCACACTTGGTACTTCGGGAAATTACGAATCAGAGCTTCAATTAAATTTGTAAATTTGTTTGAAAGAGTAATTTTATGGCTTAATTCTAATTATCTTACCCTAAATTTTTCTAAGTCCAGTTTTTTTATATCTTCACGTGTTTCTTAGATTTATCCCCAGTTATCTGGAATTCCCCAACATAATGGGATAATTCATAGATCTAAAGACCGTGTGCAAGTTTTAATTTTTCTCAGCTTCAGGGTGACCCCCCCATCCCCTGAGTGTTCCACCATTTTTATTTCTGATCAGAATAATTATAATCTTCGCAATAACAGAAATAATATTGAAGTTCTTTTTAATCCTTGTGTAAGGTTAGATTTAAATCCTTTAGTTGCGAGTTATATTGCTGCCCGAATCAGCTCGAAGGTGCCACTAATTCGGTATGTTCTGAAAAAATCTAAGAAATTCTTTGGCTTATAAGTAGTTATTTTCTCTGTTTATTATATATATATATATATATATATATATATATATATATATATATATATATATATTGTTGGAGTAAATTTAATCTAATAATCTACTTAATTAATTTAGTCTATTCATTCTATCTAGTTTTGTTTTCAGTAGTTTTTATTTTAATTATATTTTCTTTTCTCCTTCTTTTTGCTCTTCTCTCTGTGAGTAAGTGATTTCTTCTCCTAGTAAGCGAGTCGTTTGTCTTCCCCTTCTTTACAAGCCAAAGAGCCTTTGGGGGAATCGTAAAATGTAATAATATATGTGCATTTCATGATGAATAAATCTTATCTTACCTCATCTTATTGGGCCAAGCCGCCCCTTATTTAGAATGTTTTAGAGGTAACTCTTTGATTAGAAAAAAAAAGACGACGAAAAGAAATATCCTCCTGCTCCAGCAATTGAGATAAACGAGCACTGGAACGAGGTCTAGCCCTAAAAATAATTGAAAGTGTTTTGTTATCATATATCTATTATTTGCATGTAATTATCCTAAATATTATTCCCCTCTGCTTGCGCAAAAGTTTCCCAAATGTTTTTCTAAGGTTTTGGGAACATCAAATTCAGTCTGTTGATAATTGTAAGCATTTTATTTTCCGATTACCTTTTTAAAACTCAAACTTAAAAAATATTTTGAATTCATCATTAAAACATTTTATTATTGCTTGTTTTTTCTCATTCTCAAAAATGCTTGCTACACATTGAGCTTAATGTGAAGAGGCTACAGTCACTCCTGGAATATCTGTGGTCAAGTAAATCAAAATTTTACTCTTTGCTCTGGCTAACTATTTTTTGCCAGGAGGCAACAAGCATGAAAATTTCTAATATCGCTATTACCGACATTTCAACGAATAATACTGATCTTAGTCCTTAAAGATAACTTTATAAGAGTTTAACCTAGTTCACTTTGATCAGAATTTCTTATTATAGAAATTTTTTTGCTATATTTACTTTTTACTATAAATATTAACTGATCAGAATATTTTACTATAATATGGAGGCAATGCGGAAATATCTCCGCAGCAAAGACATCGAAAGTAATTTACTAAATTTTTCTGCTGATTATATTTAACAAGATTAGACTGAAATAAATCCAGTGCATTGTCGTATTTAAAAGTAACAACATTCGAAAAGCCTAAAAATAATCGATTTTCAACAAAAATGGGAAATATAGTCAAAAAGCATTGTTTTGTTTCGAAATTCTAAGACTTCAACAAATTTGATATTTAAAGTCTATAGATGCAGTATATCTACCTTATTCGAGTTGACTGAACCTAGGTTATTAATGTACAAAGAAATTGTAACTATTCTACATTTCCAACTCTGTAATTCAACATTTGGTATAAACGTTGAAACTGGTCATGTTTGTATTTTAAGATTATTTCAGTAGTATCTACGTGAAGATAAGAAACCCGGTTATTTTTAGACTTCTTTAATGTTGCTTCTTTTAAATATAACAATGCACCCTAAGCTTCTGTGCTCTATAATGAGATATATTTCAATTCAAAACAAGAAAATGAAATTTCTTTGAAGTCCATTGTAGACGTTTACTTTTTTCGTAGAGATACAGTCTAGGACACAAAGCAAAAGAATTTAATCTTTTAAGTAAAAAAAAATTAAAAAAAATAAAAATGGAGAAATATCTTTTGACTGTGAGTTTCCTTTCATTTGTCTCTGACTGACCTTAGACTATATCCATCTCTTAATTAAATACTATAAAGTTCTGTATAAATACACCTACTAAAGATGTAACCTTTTTTTTTTTTTTTAATAAGATAGCCCTAATTTTTGCCAGAGCGATTCATGAAAGTTTACTCTCAAAGATTGTTCAATCTGACAAAATATCAAATTTGAAGATGATTTGACAACCTTCAAGAGATGCTATCACTGATGAAACTGAGACTATAATCCTTTTTGTGACATTAAACTATAAATCGAACAGTTCGTGGTAACGGACTGTGGTAAGGAACGACCCGGCTCTATAGTAACCGAAACTTTAAGAAAACAGAATTTTGATACCATTAGTTACATCAAAAGAATCGTATTTTAATGTTAATTTTAAATATATGTTTCATCGAGTTTAATCTTACCCATCAAAAGTTACGATTCCGAGAAAATTTGCCTTATTTTAGAAAATAGAGGGAAAAACCCTTAAAATTCATAGAACCTTAACAAAAATCACACCATCAGATTCAGATTATCAGAGAACCCTACTGTTAGGGTTTCAAGCTCCTATCTCCAAAAATTTGGAATTATGTATTTTTTTTACCAGAAGCCAGATCACGGATGTGTTTATTTTTTTTTCCCAGGGTGATCGTATCGACCCAGTGGTCCTAGAATGTTGCGAGAGGGTTCATTCTGACGGAAATTAAAATTTCTAGTGCCCCTTTTTAAGTTATCAAAAAATTGGAGGGTACCTAGGCCCCCTCCCACGCTAATTATTTTCCCCAAAGTCACCGGATCAAAATCTGAGATAGCCATTCTGTTCAACTTAGTCGAAAACCAAATAACCAGGTATTTGGGGATGATTTAATCCCCCACAGTCCCCGTGGGATGGGCTGAAAGTTACAAACTTCGACCATTGTTTACATATACTAATGCTCATTATGAAGTGTACAGACGCTTTCAGGGGGACTTTTTCGCGTTGGGATGGGAGTCGGTCGGGGGAGGGGGTTACGTAGGAGGATCTTTTCTTGGAGGAATTTGTCACGAGGGAAGAGAATTTCCATGAAGGGGGTGCAGGATTTTCTAGCATTATTTAAAAAACAATGAGAAACTAAATAAAAACAAATTACCTGGAAGTACTGAGTAGAATTAAACCTTAAAACAAACATGAAATATTACGTTTATAAGGGTGTTCGTCTCCTCCACAATACCTTGCTCTTTGCGCTAAAGTATTTTTAGTATTTTCAACTATTTATTCTACAGCCTTTGTGATTCAGGGGCTTTGTGATTCTTAAAGATTTGGGATAAAATTCAAGTTTAGTATAAAGAGCGAGGTATTGACGAGGGGGCAAACCCCTCATATACATAATAAAAATACACAAATTTAGAAGTTCGTTACGTAAGTTAATTCGCAAGGTATGTATGTTTATTATTAACAAAAAACGTTCGTACAAAAAATAGAAAATCTAGTTGCATTTCTAAGCAGCCAAAAATTGGAGGGCATTTAGGCCTCCTCCCCGCCCCTTTTTTAAAAAAATCATCCTATCAAAACTATGAGAAAGCCATTTAGAAAAAAAAAATACAAATTTTGTTTTAATTATTCACATTTCACAGTCGTAAAAACTGCTGGCTCGCAGATAAATTAAATAAAACAAAAGGTTTTTTTAACTGCAAGTAAGGAGCGACATCAAAACTTAAAACGAACAGAAAATACTCTGTATATGAAAGGGTTTGTCCCATCCACAACGACACCTCGCTCTTTACGCTAAAGTTTTTTTACTCGTTTAAAATGTAGGGTTGTGATAGAGTCAAGCTTTAGCGTAAAGAGCGGGTCGTTGCGGAGAGGAGAACCCCTTTCATATACGGAGTAATTTCTGTTCGTTTTAAGTTTTAATGTCGCTCCTTACTTGCAGCTGAAAAAACTTGTTTTTTATTTAATTTATCAAAGAGCCAGCAGTTTTTACGACTATGAAACATGTTTCAGCTAACTATTTATGCAGGGCATATCCTATCTGCAGAAGCTTATTACAATGAAAGAGTAGATTTGTTAGCCACAGCCCTTGTTTTTTGTTAGAGTGGGTCTACATTTGGCATAATCTACCCCAGTTTACCCCAGTTTTTCATTCTCCTGTTTACCGTTCGTTTTTCCTATCATCAAAGTTGCCCTTCCAGATTTCAATAAATGAGGAAACCTCTTCAATCGACCATTTCTGAGAATTTTAGAAGCTTTTTTCTCTTCCCTGGTAAGCTATATTTTTTTTTTTTTGTTAAAGAGTAGAAAGAGTAGATTTGTTAGCCACAACCCTTGTTTTTTGTTAGAGTGGGTCTACATTTGGCATAATCTACTCCAGTTTACCCCAGTTTTTCATTCTCCTGTTTACCGTTCGTTTTTCCTATCATCAAAGTTGCCCTTCCAGATTTCAATAAATGAGGAAACCTCTTCAATCGACCATTTCTGAGAATTTTTAGAAGCTTTTTTCTCTTCCCTGGTAAGCTATATTTTTTTTTCTTTTCAAATTGATTGCTTGAAAAGGCTCCCAAAAAATGAAAATAACCTTCTTCACTTCCCGTTTTTTGGCATGCAGGCCCGTACCAGTTTCGAAGAAAGCGCAGAATGTAGAAGTGTCTTTAGAATAGAAAAGCTTAGTGAAATTTGTACAAATAAACCTCAGTCTTAACAACTAATTTTTGCGTCGCATCGTTAGAACAGGAAACTTTTAGAAGACATTAGTCGTAAACATTTAGTGAACCTTCTGCGTTTTCAGGTTTCTGGTAGTTGGTATTGATCAGCTCTTAGCTAATAAAGAACTACTGTCAGGGATAGGAAATCAAACAGTTCGTGGTAACGAACTATAGTAAGGAGCGACCCAGCTCAATAGTAACCAAAACTCTAATAAATAGAATTTTGATACCAATAGTTACATCAAAAGAATCGAATTTTAATGCTAATTTTAAATGTGTAAGTTTCATCAAGATCAGTTATACCCATCAAAAGTTACGAGCCTGAGAAAATTTGCTTCATTTTAGAAAATAGGGGAAAATAACCCCTAAAAGTCATACAATCTTAACGAAATTCGCACCATCAGATTCAGCGTATCAGAGAAACCTACTGTAGAAGCTTCAAACTCCTATCTACAAAAATGTGGAATTTCACATTTTTTGCCAGAAGACAGATCACGGATGCGTTTATTCGTTTTTTTGTTTTTTGTTTGTTTTTTCCCCCAGGAGTGATCGTATCGACTGAGTGGTCCTAGAATGTCTCAAGAAGGCTCATTCCGACGGAAATTAAAAGTTCTAGTGTCCTTTTTACGTAACCAAAAATTGGAGGGCACCTAGGCCCCCTCCCACGCTCAGTTTTTCCCAAAAGTCACCAGATCAAAATTCTGAGATATCCGTTTTATTTACCATAGTCGAAAACCTACTATGTCTTTAAGGACGACTTACTCCCCCCCCCAGTCCCCGTGGGAGGGGCTGCAAGTTACAAACTTTGACCTGTGTTTACATATAGTAATGGTTACTGGGAAGTGTACAGACGTTTTCAAGGGGATTTGTTTTGGCATAGGGCGGAGAGTTGGGGGGCTACGTGGGAGGATATTTCCGTGGAGGAACTTCTCATGGGGGAAAAGGGGGCGCAGGATTTTCTAGCATTATTTGAAAAAACAGTGAAAAATAAATATGAAAAGTTTTTTCTACTGAAAGTAAGAAGCAACATTAAAACTTAAAACGAACAAAAATTGTTACGCATATGAGGGGTTTACCTCTTCGTTATACCTCACTCTTTACGCTGAAGTATTTTTAGTAATTGCAACTATTTATTCTACGGCCTTTGTGATTCAGAGGTCATTCTTAAGGAATTGGGGCAAAACTTAAAGTGTAAAGAGCGAGGTATCGACGAGGGTTGAACCCCCTCATATACGCAATAAAAACATACGAATATAGAAGTTCGTTATACAAGTTAATTTGTAAGTTACATATATTTTTTCCAATGAAAACGTTTGTAAAAAAATTAGAAGTTTTAGTTGCCTTTTTAAGTAATCAAAAAATTGAAGGGCAATTAGGCCTCCTCCCTCGCTCTTTTTTCTCAAAATCTTCCGATTAATTGCAATTAATTAATATGCAAATTTTGTTTTAATTATTTATGTGCGGAGAGCCAAGATCAAAACATGCATTAATTCAAAAATGTCCAGAAATTAAATAATAAAAAAAAGTTTTTTTTTAAATGAAAATAAGGAGCAGCATTAAAACTTAAAACGAACAGAAATTACTCCGTATATGAAAGGGGCTTTTCCTCCTTAACGCCCTGCTCTTTACGCTAAAGTTTCTTACTGTTTTAAAAAGTAGATTTAAGAGAAAGAGTCAAACTTTAGCGTAAAGAGCGGGGCGTTGAGGGGGAAAAGCCCTTTCATATTTTGAGTAATTTCTGTTCGTTTTAAGTTTTAATGTTGCTCCTTACTTTCATTTACAAAAACTTGCTTTTTTTTATTTGATTCACAGACATAAAGCTGTAAGCGTATTAAGCTGTTACTAATTGGAATATTGATGATCAAATGTAATACGTGCGTTTCGAAGCAGCATAAGTCAACATTGGACCACAAAATGGTGTATGCATCTTGTCGGGATATAAACTGGTCAAGTATATGCTATGGTCGGGGATTTAACCTCATATCCAAGAAAAATACTAGATAATGTGGGCATTTTATGAAATGAATCGAAGTTTCCGCCAATATTAATACGGACGGCTACCCCTCCATTGACACTAAAAATGAATTTGAATGGAAACTACTCCGAAAAATATCTCTCATATAGTGAACCATTCAAGATATTATCTCTTCTATGTGCCATAAGTACTTCTCTAAGCCACTTCCTTTGGGAAGCATCAATTTGTTGTTTCTCCAGGGAACTTTCTTAACGCGATGCTTTCCACCTTTAGAATCTTTGCCTGCAATTAGAATGACCAATGTTTTGAAATTAAATTCTCGTATTCTTGCAAGCTTTCTCTTACTTAGAAAAGTACGTATCAACTTTTGGCCATTCTATGTTACCAATGTAAACCAATTTGTATGAAGATTTTAGGTCTTTTTTTTTTTAATTCTATTTGTCCTGAAGTTTTCAATAATTTTTGAAGTATTTTCTTAGCTAAGTAAACAGCTGCGGAATGATATGGAAGACCAAATGAGTGTTGTTTTTTTATCTGGATCAAAGTTGGAAACCTTTTTTTTACATATTGGATTAAATGCTGCAGTTAAAAAAAAACAGTATGTTCTTAATAAATAAACTATTAAATTAACTAAGTTTTTTTTTTAGACTAATAAGTATCATTAAAGTTCTCCATTTTGATTTTGTTCTGAAATATAAATTTATTTATTCTTACAAACAAACAGATGAAAAATTATTCCTAAAAAATTATTACGTCAGCTTTTACTCCATTTACATTACTTTCCTGATCGAACATGACTATGGAAGAAGCAGAAAATGGTGAAATATTTTCAGATTCAACATAAAAGAGGAAGAATTACGCTATAAAGTATGTTAACATGTTATTAAAATGCCCATTAAGTGGTATATAAATGATTTTCCATTGCTATTTCTTTATTCTCAAAACGCTTGCAAAGGTGCAAATTTGTGAACTGTATTTTTTTTATTGATAGTTAAGAATCTATTTAGAAAATTGGGTCAAGTTCTGTGGAAATTCGCGACTTCGCAAAATTTCACGGTGTTCTTTTTCTCTAATACTAAATCCACGAATTAATATAGACAATAATAAAGTTATTTTAAGCAATATCCAGTTCTTTTGGAGGACGGGAGGGGGTGGTCGGAATATACCTTGTGCAGTACTTAAATCTCTCTAGATGGTTGCTAATGCTCACAACAGAAAACCCCCTAGCCAACATACCCTACAAGAAACCTGAGTCATATCGGGTTTCTCATTGTAATTTATCAAAGATTTTGCGCAGTCACTAAAGTTTGGACAAGGAGGACAAGTCTCTTAGTAAATCATATAATTTTTAGATTCATGGCCATTGGGGAACGCCGTATGTGATTTTTGGCTATCCGTTGACTACACTGCTAGTACTGCCTCAATTTTTAATCTTTTCGTTTTAAGTCTTGATCGATATTGGTCCATCACATCACCACTACGGTATTTAAAGCGAAGAACTAAGAAAAGGTAATTTTTTTTTATTTTTCCGGTGAGTATTTTTGTATGAAATCCTGGTTTAAAATACCGGAGTAATACTTTCACCCAAACCTGTTCACTATGATTACTAACTTGTGATATATTTTCTTATCAAAATATTTTTACGTTCAATTTGTTCTTGTTTTTTACTCTTTATAGTACATGTTCATTGTGAATAATATATATTCCCGGGTCTAAATTATTCCCCCCCACTGAATACTTATTAGTTTTTACAACGATCCTTAACTATGAGGGCTTAGCGTTTCCACTATAGTTGTTAATAAGGAGTACTTGATCTCGCTGAATACTAAGATTAGGTGTTTATTTCCATATAAAATTCTAAGCTCAAATTGAGATAATTAACTATTTCAACATGATATTTATTTTCTCCTAAATTTGGTTGTGAGCTAGCTAATTACAAATATGAAGCTAATATTACAATATCACCATTGCCTAGGGACAATAGGTAATTTTATTGTGGGTTTACAACCGCGTAAATTGGAATTTTCAACTTTAATTGTGTCAGTTTCTTTTATTTTTGTGTAGCGGTTTTGAAATTCACAGTTTTTATAGAAGTCAAAAATGAAAAGACGCTAAGTATATTCTGGACATATTACACGCTTCAGAAACCTGAGTCAGACAAGGATTTTGAATCTATATTATTACAGGGTCCAAAGTGCGGCTCTTTCACCGGTGACCCTTAAAATCTCTCACTCCAAACTTCGCACCTGTCTTTCAGAATGGTAATCATTCCCTGCTAATCGTTAAGAACATCAAGGTCCCAGCATTTGTTTTCAATTACCAAAGACTCACTAACTACATAATTTACAAATGGTGTTGTATTTCTTCCAAACAGATGATATTTAAAAGTTTCCGATCTTGCTGATCACACATCTAAGGCTATTATTACAATATAGACGTCTTAAATCAAAACCATGTAGTAAATATTTCAGGAATTTGGGAAATGTTAGATCTTGTTAAAATTTGAGTCGAGCCAATATTTTCGATCTTTATGATTGCAGAGCCCAAAGTTGGGCACTTGAAACCCATCTCCCTCGCAAACATTCCCTTTCACTCCAGTTTTGAGCCTGAAGATATGTTGTACCTCTTGTGATTCATGATTAATTAGGGGCTATTCATAGAATGGTGATGAATGATTAAATGTTAATGATATAAAGAATGACTATCCTAAATCAAAACACACCGAGAAAATACTTTAAAAAAGATGGTTGAATTCTATCAAAGCAGGTAAACAAGGATTTGTGAGCCTACTGATTACAATTCTGAGGTTAATACTGGATTATAGTTGTCAAAAATCAAATATATCAACTACAATTTCATTAATCAGGAACTTGTTACATGTTATTGAAATTATAGACTTGTAAAAAATTAAATCTGCACGATTTAAGGGCCAATACAGGGCTCTCTGTATACCCTCCAATCTTCCTCCCCTAGAAAATTATAATGAATAAAGCTTTTGTTTTTTCGAGCAGTGAGGGGTCAATCTATTTGACCAGACCCATAGAGGGTATACTATTAGAGTTACCAACCTATCAAGACGTTATTACGCGCACCTGTTTGTTATACAATACTATAGTTCACCTGTTTGTTATCTAAAGGTATAGTATACCTTATGTTACGTAATAGGAGTTGCATGACTTGTTAAATTTATTGAGGACGACGTAGTCTCACATGAATTGTTAGATTTATTGAGGAAGCCGTAATCTGACGTGACTTGTTAGAGTTCAGGGCCCCGTAGGAAACCCCGTTTGTAACTGAAAACGGTGCACACGTGGTTGGCATGTAATGGTACACGTGACTATTACGTAATGACGGCCTGCACGTTGGATGTTACATGATACTATAAGAAATTTTTTCGATATTTTATTTTCTTCATGGAGTTTTCTTTCATTCCTTTAAAGACGTTTTTTCTTTAAGATTTTTGTCCGCTTTAGGAAAAAAAAATATAAGACCAGAGATTTACCCAATGGCCAGACCAGAGTCTTAACCAATTGGAGTAGCCAACTATTCATGATATTTTGATTCGGGAAATAAATTCTATGTGACAAGCTATTGATAGCGTGTTTCAAATCCATTCCAATTTATTGCGAAATTCCAAAATTCCATCAAGTCCAACGATTGCGCAAGCATCCAACATTGCAATTGACTATTGCTCTATTAGGAACACCTGCTTTCTGCGTTGTATTAGCGTTCCAAAGTGACCTAGACAATGCTTTGTTTTGATTCTCAAATGGCAATGGAAGAAACAGATATTTTATTGTACATACAAGTGCACTGAAGTCTTAGGGCACTAAAATCTATATTATACAGACAGGAATGTTTATTTTCAACCTAAAGTCATTCAATTGAGGATTGTCTACATAAATGTTGAGAAATTCACCATAGATATATCCACGACCTATGGTATATCCACAAGACATAACTTCCATCAAACAGTTTAAAGGTATGGTGGGATGTGTTACAGAAATTTTTCTGGGGGGAGGGGCACTGAAATATCACAGCCCATAGGCTATCGTTAATAAAGCACTTTCATAAAACAGCTAAAACTTAAGGTGAGACCTGTTAAAAGAATTTTTCCAGGGTATGGGGCTGAAATCTGACGCCCATTAAGCTATCGTAAATAAATAACCCTCATTAAACATATAAAAGCTAAGGTGAGAGGTGTTAAGAGAATTTTTCTTGGAGGGGGGAGGGTGAAATCTAATACACAATAAGCAATCGTAAATAATTAACTTCCATAAAACAGCTTAAAGTTAAGGTGAAAGGTGTTAAAAGAATTTTTCCAGAAGAGGGGCTCAAATGCAACACCCATTCGTTCGATTCGGACCATCGCAGAAATGCGATGGTCTATAATCAGTAAACACTAAATATATATTTCAGAAAATGTGTTTGGTTTCCATCGAAGTTTGTATTTGAGGGCTTCTGAGCTTGCTGATTGCTTGCTGATTAGCTGCCTGAGTCTAAGACGTTCAAAGTCAAAACGATCCAATAGCATGTTACACAAATGATTGATATATTACACCTTGTTGAAATGATTACTGTTAAGGGATATTCAATCTGTTTGATTGAAGGTCTTAAACTGGGGACCTTTGGCCATGTCTTATCCAAAGTTTTTTCCCTTCCATTGTCTTTAAAATGCACCCATTCCACATATCTTGTTTTAATCTGATTGATAAATTGTGAAATTTTGATCATAAGGAATTATGAAGTTTGAATTTAGACTGCCCTAAATGACAATGAAGATGTATCATGCATCGTCCTTTCGGTAAGCCTTATAGGGTCAAACGAAAAGAAGGTCCTCCAAGAATTGGATGCTAGTAGGCCCCAAGGAAGGTTTTAAGGAAAATTAGAACTTTTTTGGAGGATTTAAGGAGCAAGGCTTTAAATAGAGCGGGATAGAGGAGACGACTTCGTAGCTGTGTTGGCCTCACGGGGCTTCTTGCGGCTATGAGTTGTTAGAAGAAAGAGCAGCAGAAGTAACAAAATGTTTATTGAAGAACGACTTAAGAACAAAGACTATTTAATAAATAACATAGGAAATTTAAACTAAACATTTGATTTGGTAAATTTTTAACAAAATGTATTAGGATATGACACGTTTTATATGCGGACTTCTCCAAATATCGTTTTATACGCACATTTAACCACAACTATAGTTTTATTTTAATAAAAATCATAATTTTACCGTAATATTGTTTTATTTATTTTTGAATTTGAGTTTTGAACGCAGTATGTCTTATATACTAAGTGATAAAATTAGTGACCAGGGTGTTAATCTCAAGAAGAACATTAGATGTTTCAAAACACCTTGTATATCTGATGTTGTCTCTGATGTTGATTTCAAATAATTCATCTTTTTTTTATGTTGCACCATTTTTGCTCGGTAGTTCTTTTGCGAGATTAACAATATGTTTTTGTCGAATTTTTTTGTTCCTAGCACCCCAATTTTAGCCTATTCCTAGATAGTGGTATGGGTCTAACCTCTGCGGCTTTTACGGAAAGTGTGGAACTTGGGCTGGATTGATGAATATGACTTTGCATTTCGGAAAACTTCCTAGAACTCTTGTCTGGAGCCAACAAGGATGGTTTTTGCTTGTGTTTCTACCCATTTCTACCCATTTTTATTCTTGATTTCAGCTGAGTTTATCATTCGGTTTTTCGCAATTGGGATTGCGGTAGAGAAATGGCATCAGATGTACCTCTTAAACTTGAAAAGTTCTCTCATTGCTAAAGAAATGAGAAATGAGAAATTTCTCTCATTGTTAAGGAAATTAGAGTTTATCCTTTACTCTTTTCTAAGTAATGACGTTAGAAACTTGGCCTACGGCAAAAAAGTCAACTTTTCAACTGAGACAGATAGATTTTTTAGACAGCAGTCGATAGCTCTTGATGAGCTGATCAAAGTATATGTCATCCATTTTTTAATCGAAAAATTCCTTCTTGAGAAATACCAGTTTGAAAGTTTAGAGGGGTTGACAACTTCAGTAGCAAGGTACACAACTGAAACCAAAAATAGGCTGATACAGAAATGATATCAGATATACCTCTTAAACTTTAAAAGTTCTCTCATTGCTACAGAAATTAGAGTTTATCCTTTGTTCCTTTCTAAATGATGACGTTAGAAACTTGCCCTTCGGCAAAAAAGTCAACTTTTGAACTAAGACAGATAGATTTTTTTACGGTATTTTATAGCTCTTGATGAGCTAATCAAAGTATATGTCATCTAATTTTTGGTACAAAAATTCTTTCATGAGATATACCAGTTTGAAAGTTTAAAGGGGTTGACAACTTTAGTAGTAAGGTACACACTAAAGCCAAAAATAGGCCAGTACTAATTGTGAGACATGTAGGGGAGTCTTTAGCAACAGTCGGCTGTTAGCCCATAATCATCTTCGGCAATGAGGGGTGCACAACTTTTGCTAGTTGGTCCACCTATTATTTGTTTTTGGTGTATTTGACGGCAAGACCAATTTGGTTCCAGTGGTAAGACATGTAGGGGACTTGTAAGTAATAACCGGCAATTATGCTACAATCATCTTCAGCGATGAGGGGATTGCAACTTTTGCTAGTTGCTATGAGGGGTTTGCAACATTTGTGAGTTGGTGTACCTAGTATTTATTCTAAGTTCCTTACAGATTAACAACTTCAGTGTTTAATAGAAGCGAGGAAACAAAACCAAAGTGTTGCTCTCGCAACACTTTACTCGGCGAAGCCGAGCAAAGGTTGCCGCAACATGTCATGTTGCCTAGCAGCATATATCTAGTTTTTTATTTCTCTTTGGAGAAATTGGCACGTTTGAAAGTTTTTTTAATATAGCTGCGAATGAAAGCTAAGTATCTTGTCGTTATAACTTCGTAAACGAATCTTAAAAATACAGTCACAATTTGTTTTCCTCTTTGTTCTTTGCCATAATCTTCTATTTCTTTTTTTTTTTTACGTGTAGAAACTCATTTTGATCAATATAGACTTTTTTAAAGAGAACCTTATCTTTAACAGCCTGTGTAGTTCATTCTTCTGAACAAATTAAATCGTAACTTTTTTAATACTTACAGTTTTCGGGCCACACTAACTGCCCCAATACGTATAATGTACGCAAATCAGCTCAAAACCGTAAAATATACATAAAAATGAATAATATTCTCCAAAACTTTGAATATAAGGTGATGTGGTACCTAAAAATTACTGTTCGCTTTTCAATATCTTTCTCTTGTCGAAATGAATTTGTTAAAGGACAAAACTTGAATTAGCGATCTCTCTAGGTTTTTATTTGTCAAGATCAATCAAGATTTTGGGGGTTCACCGGTAAAAAAAAAGTTGACATTTGCTAGTGGATGAGTGAAAGCAAGTTTCTTTTACGAATGCATCATACCTTGAAGGAAGAACAAAGTACGAAAGAAAAAATCTTGCTTGAACTGATAATGTTATCGAATGGGCGATATTTTATCCGCAGGGATAATTTTTCGAGGGGGAACCTTCTAGGGAGGGAATATTCTGAGGGGGGGTTGGAGCATTAGCCAGAAAAGTGCTAATACATAAACAACTACAAAAAATCCTTTAAATTTGAATTCAAAAGTATTCTCTTTGGGTAGGGGATCGGGGAATCATTAAGTCACTATAAATACATAAACAAGTTAGAGATTTTCGTTGAAGGTGAAATTTGAAACTGCGCTTTTTCTCTGGGTTTACCGATGAAAATCGTTCTATGATTTTTAATAACGTTTGAAAGTTTGACTAGGGGATAAGCTGTGGCACTATAAATATATAAACATGTAAAATGAATGGTAAGTTTAAAGAAAACCTTACCAGGGTCTTAGCCTAACTTGACTTGGTGACAAGGACCGCTGATCTATTAATCACTGATTTATATTAATAGATAGCATTGGTGTCATTGATATTGACCACATAAAGCTAAAACAAAATCATAGACGGCACAATAGCACTGTCTAAGCAAAGATACAGATACAGGATAAGTCAAATTATTACCACTGATTGTGTAACATTATATTGTGACATGTTCCTCACATTTAAATAGCGACCATACCTCAAATTCGAAATTATTCAAAAAATAGAGTTAGAATTATTAAATTATTCGTTGGGCATTCTTTGACAAGGAATATCCAGAAAATCTGAACAATTCTTGCCATCATCATGGCAGAAACCTTAAATTAGCTAAAAATTGTCAGGGATGTCAATTGGAAGGGAAAATTGACTCGTAGAGTTTGAAAATTACCTTTTCCTTTGTATCCTTAAAAAAAATACAGGGGAGATTTGCTGGAATGGTTAGAAAAAGATAAAAATTAAATAAAACAAAATGAAGAAGAGAAAGGAGTAGTCCCCCTCATATACGGAATAATTATTGTTTGCTTGAAGTTTTAATATTTTTCCTTACTTTCTGTGATTTTTATTTTATTTTGTTATTTTTTTAAGCAAAACCTGAAATGATCGGATATTACAATGAAAAACTACATCCAGGATAAAGACTATAGACGCCACAATAGAATAATGAATGAACCATAAAATAAACAGAAATTAAAATAAACAATGGTACTAAACTTGGAGTAGACAGAAATTACCTTAGACAAGAGTAGGTCTACCTCCCTCTAAATGTTTTAACGGAAAGAGCCGTTAGTTAACGTTTACTGAAAACAGAACATACATTAAAGATTTTCTCTTTTGTCGTTACAACATTGAAAAAGTAAAAAAAATTCTGAAACTTCCAGGAATTAATGTAAATACACATTATAAATACACTTTTGTTTGTGCTTCCCAATAATCTTGATTCAAATGGTGATTATCTTTTCTTTTTCGATGTTTTGGCAAACTAAATCTACATTGTAAAATGTTTTCAATTTAACACTAATGCCACTCAAGATGTTTAGGGTGTTTGCTAGGGAGGAGACGGGTAAACCTTCGTTATTCTTACGATATAATTTTTTTGTGTCGTTTTTTCTTAATTCAAGAAAAATATAAATTGCTTTCAGCAAAGCACAACCGACATTCTCGCCTTTAAAAGGTTTAAGGCTAGTTTCATTAACAAGTTCAAACTAATTTAGCTGCTCCAAATGTATTTTATCATTTCACAAGATGATCGAAACTAATAAAGTAACAAGATAAAATAATAGAACAATTTGTTAAATATAATCCTTGGTATTCAGCAGAGAGAATTAAGGAAATATATTGTCGATAGTAGATAACTATCCTACTCCATTGCGACTAATTCCTCAATATTTCAAGTCTCTATTTCTGGAATCATGAAGGATTATACATAATCTTCCCCATAAAAATTTTCATCTTATGTTATCAAAGATAACACAGCGTGAAGCTTACCGCTAATGAGCCAAAGTTATACCGTAACACGATCTCATATACAGGGCATCCAGATGTGATTAATTGCCAAGATAAGAGAAGTATCCAAACATTGTAAATTAAACTAGAGCAGGTGGAAACATTTGGGGAAAAAAGTTGGGAAACAATTCTCAGAAAATGGAACAAACCTTTGAGCATGGAAGAATTTCAGATTCCTGTTTTTTAATTGATTGTGTCATCAGCATTGCCCTGCAATTACAGACTCGATCCATTATTCAAAATACAATAGAAGATGCTATAGATGACTCATGTCTGATCTAGAATAAACAATTCAAATGCCAGTAAGAAATCCGACTAAATTCTAAAGTCAAAATTATAGTTGATGTTTACTTTGTCACCTTGCAGTTAATTCCAAATGACAACAGCGATCAAAAAGCATTAAAGGGTGCAGCAGCATCTCTTGGGTAGAACACAAACTTATTAATAACACAATTTAGTAAAATCAGAAATATGTGCAACATTCTTTTTTGTAAGCAAAAATTTGGTCGTCTTCCCTCCCTAAAATATTCTAAGCAAAGTAAAGAGTGTCTCCAATCAGGAGGGATCTAGAGGGACCCGTAGACCCCCCCTCCAAGATTTTTCTGTTATCTTCATTCTGCTTTTTCTGTTTCCATTCTTTTTTTATAAACTTATAAATTTGTTCAGTTATTTGAGCCCTTCTGATATTGCCTACCTCCTCTTTCCCAAGAGTTTGTACTAGATTCATTGGGCCCCCTATAGCTCTTAAGTAGGACTATCATGTCTCAGTATACTAGATATGCTTGCAAATTATCCTTGCAGAAAGTTATAGCAGTGCACTTGATTCCTATTCACTTTCTATTCAAAATTAGAATTAATACCAATACACATATCATAAACAATGCTAAGTTTTACCAAATGTAAGAGTATCCTTCATTCCTTTTATTTCAGAAATTATTTCAAATTTTTTAACATACGTCCAATTAGATTTAGAAGAAGGTGGTCTATGCTGGCCATAGTGGCCATAGAATGGCTCATAATGAGCCATTGATTTTAGCTGCTATCAGTTCAGGTTGAAACGAGTTGCCTGATCCACTTGATATTCTTTATTACGTGCTTAACCTCCATACCCAGTTTTAAAGGTAACTTAAAACCTTAGTCTTTTTTTACCTTACCTTAGACCTTAGTTCCTTCTGTGCTGCCAGAGGCACCCAGGGCATCCAAAAAGAGCCGCCAGTCGTCCCTCATATGTGCTGCTGCCCAGACGTCTTCCCACTGGGGTTGGACTATCGCATTGATGTGTTTTAGGTCCCGCTGGTACGTACGACGAAGTGTATTCTTCGGCTTCCCTCTTCTTCGGGTTCCCTCTGGTTGCCACTCCAGTACAGTTCTGGGGAGTCTATCTCCCGCCATACGGATAACATGCCCCAGGTAGCGCCATCTTCGTTGGCGTATGACATCTGTTACCAGGGGCTGGCGCGAGATAGACCGAACAGTCTGGTTGGTTATGTGGTCTCTCCAGTTAATGTTCAGTATTCTGCGAAGACAGTTGTTCTCGAAGGCAAGAATCCTCTTTTCTTGGTGTTGGTTTAGTTTCCAACATTCACAGCTATAAAGGAGGGCGGAGATGACGTTACTGTTGAACAGCCTCATTTTCAGTTTCAGGGAGTACTTTTTCGATCGCCACACTGGCTTTAGTCGATTAAAAGCTCCACTGGCTTGTCCAATCCTAGACTGCACCTCCTTTTCGCTGGATCCAGTTCGTTCGACTGTACTTCCAAGGTATCTAAAATCCACTACCTGCTCTACTGTATTGTCCCCGCACTTTAAGCCCAGTGGTGAGTCGCTCGTTGCCATGCTTTTGTTTTGTCCGAGTTGATCCTTAGTCCCAAAAGACTCGCTTTCTCTCGGATTACTTCGAGAAGATCCTGGAGCCTTTCCTTGTTTGCTTCCATCAGGGTGATGTCGTCGGCGAAATCAAGATCTGCTAGTCGTTTGTTGTCGCAGATTTGGATACCAAACCCCGTGCAGTCTTGGAGCACATAATCGATTACAAGGACAAAAAGCAAGGGGGAGAGGACACACCCCTGTTTGACACCGGACATGATATGGAAATACCTTGTATTTCCTTCGTGGGTCCGAACGCAGCACTCGGTGTTTTCATATAGGGCAATGATCAAGGATACAAGTTTTTCTGGAATGCCGTAATATCGGAGGATATTCCACAGCGAATCTCAGTGTATTGAATCGAAGGCTTTTTCGAAATCCACAAAGAAAAGGTACATCTTTTGCCTCCATTCATTGCATTCCTCGATCATCATGCGTAGGACATATATAAGGTCGGAGCAGGAGCGGGATGGGCGGAAGCCATGTTGCTCGTCTCGCAAGTGCTTATCTAAGGCTGTCTGGATGCGACGAAGGATTATCTGTGAGAATAGTTTCCCCGGGATAGAAAGGAGACTGATGCCCCTCCAGTTATCGTATTTTGCTGCATCTCCTTTCTTAAAAAGCTTGATGAGTGTGCTTTTTCTCCATTCTTCGGGGACTTTCTCTGATTTCCATATACATGCAAAGAATGTGATCCACACAGTTATGCAAGCGCCTAAAGAGGCTTTAATCATTTCTGCCGATATCCTGTCGCTTCCTGGTGCTCTGCCGTTCTTCAGTTTGCGAGCGGCTTGTACCAGTTCTTCGGTTGACGGTTCTTCCGTATTGATTTGAAGTTCCAGGAAAGGGGTTGTGGGGATATCTGCTGTGTTCGGAGGACTAGGTCGGTTGAGAACTTTCTCGAAGTGTTGGGCTCAAACTTCAGAGATTTCATCGGGGGCTGTGACTGTCTTCCCGTTTCCGTCTTTTACTGGTCCATTTAGGTTGCGACGTTTCCCGATGATTTCATTGGTGATTTTATAGACGGCTCTGGAATCGCCGCGCTTGGCCGCTTCTTCTGCCATAGCTGCCTTTTGTTTTAGAAAGTTCCGTTTATCTCCCCTTGCGCTCTTTTTCACCAGCTTGTCTTGGTATCGATACAGCTGGTTACTCAAGACTGTGTCGCTGTTATCTCCATCATTTAGAAGACGTTGTTTTAGTTTCCGACGCTCTTCGATAAGGGTCCATGTCTTATCAGATAACCACTCGTCTTTGGGTCTTTTTTTGTGCCCAATTGTTTCTATTGCTGTCTGGTTGTAGGCTTCTTTTAGGGTGGCCCAGGTTGTCTCCACTGTGGCTTCTCTATCCAAATCTAGGGCCAAGCTCTCAAACCTGTTTGTAAGCTGTATGTTGAACCTATGACGAACTGCTGTGTTTGAGAGCTTTTCAGAGTCGTAGGCAGGTTTCTCTTTGGTTTGGGATTTTTTTGTGGCTTTCAGTTTGAGGGACAGCTTTGCAATCATCAAGGCGTGGTCTGAGGTGACGTCGGCTCCTCTGTAGGCTCTTATATCTTGAAGGCTTGACTTCCACTTTTTGTTGATCAAGATATGGTCAATCTGGTTCGACCATCAGGCGAGCTCCATGAGTATTTGTGGATAGTTTTATGCTGAAACTGGGTTCCTCCGATGATAAGGTCATTTGTTAGTGCGAAGTCAACTAACAGTATCCCATTCTCATTTATTTCGCCGAGGCCTTGGCTCCCAAGAACCTCAGGACAATAGGACTTGTCGCTCCCCACCTTGGCGTTGAAGTCACCAACAAAGCAGACGAGATCGTGGCTGGGGATATCCTTGGCGACAGCTTGTAGGGTGTTGTAGAAGTTATCTTTTGTGGTATCGTCTGCCTCATTAGTTGGTGCGTAACATGCGACTACTGTTAACTTAGCTTGGCGACCTGTGAACCGTGCCACGATGATCCTCTTATTTATAGGCGTCCATTTCGTTAGGGCTCTGGACGCAGATTTCGACAGCATTATGGCGACGCCTGCTTCTTTCTTTTTTTCTGTGCCACTGTGCAGGATTGTGGATCCCTTCTTGAGGGTTTGACTACCTGCACCAGTCCAACGGACTTCCGACAGAGCTAGGATGTCAAGGCCATAATTGTCCATCTCATTCACAACCTGTTCTGTTTTAGAAAGTTGAACCATGGTCCTTACGTTCCAAAAACAAAGTTTAATTTCGCAATTCGTTTTCAAAAATCGTGTCCGGGGGCGGTCCGAATTCGTCGTCAAGGAGTCCGGGGACGGTCCATAGTCGTCGGCAGGTTGCACAGTCGGTATCATGTTGGCTCTCAATTAGACGGTTCTATGGCAAATCTTTTTTCCAGGGGCAGGCTGCTAGTCTGCCGCCAAACCCTCCTCCTTTATCCAGGCTTGGGACTGGCTGTATGATTACAGGCGGAGTTAAAGTCTTTTTTTAGCCGTCCTTAAAGTTTTTGCTACACCCTAGAAAAATATTTTATCCCCCTGTTTTTTATATGCCTCTAACAGTAATATTAATAATATTTATTTCTTACCCACTTACAAAAGGGAAAAAGTGGAGTACAAGGAGAAAAAACAAAGAACTACTAATAACACAAAGAACACAAAAACAAATAACACAAAAGTCACAAATACAAGAAAAAGAAACAACAATTTAACAAAAGAGGTGGATAAGATGATTGTTAGGACCAAGAAGGATTGGCGTTTCATCAATTAATTTTGAATTTGAATTTTCCACTGAGAGAACAATATCCGTTACCTGATATTTGCTAATTAATCTTCGATTCTGAAATGGTCGTGGTAAATAAAGTAAGAACTTACAATACCGATAGTAATCTGTCTTGACCCTCTTTACGTCTCCTTTATTAAAAAAAAAAAAATGTAAAATCCAGCAATAAATAACACAGAATGGTCGCAGACAATCGAGTAAAGCTTTGTAAGTGCTTGTCGCCGGAAATGTTTACGATTTCCAACAATTTTAGAGTACCCCAGTTTAAGCTTAAATTGAATATCCCGAATTGTCTGAAAAAGAAAAGAGCTTAAAGAATTGCAAAACAATAATCCCAAGCCATCAAAAAGGAGCGACTTGTATTACGGAAAAAGAACTGCAATTCAAAGGATGAGACGAACTAACCCCATTAAATATAAGAATTCAAGTTTATCTACATTTAGTAATAATCCAATTCTTGCAAGTGCATTAGCGACAGATCGGAGAGAACGCGCACAACCGGCCTCAGTTCGGCTAATAAGAAGCAAGTCGTCAGCATAAGCTAAGTATGATACGTCTGTGAATCCTATAAAACAAGAACTGCGTATACCAGACAAAATACTTTCAAAAGAAGCATTAGAGTTATGAGGAGAGAGAACTCCCTCCTGTCTAGCTCCACACTTGACTGGTACTTGTCCAGAAAAATCATCATTTCCTGACTTTAACCTTAAATAAGAATTTGAATACCAGAACTTCAAAACCAAAATCACAGACGCATTCATAACAAGCTGACTAGGAGCATACCAAGCTTACGCATGGTAAACACTATCGAATGCTTTAGATATATCAATGGTGCAAAAATGAAGACTATAACTACTCCGAGTGGCCTCCTTAATAAGCTAAAACACGCCAAAGCACGATGAGTATGATGACACCTCAGACCTGACCTGAAGCGGAAATGTTTAGCCTCATAATTAACAAATTCATCGATATGTGCTAGTAAAACATACTCAAATAATTTACTTGGAGTACAGGCGACGGTAATCGGCCTGTACTAATTATACGAATTTAGATCTTTTCCTTTCTTTGATTACAAAAGTAACACTTCCACATAAAAATGAATCAGGAACAATAGACCTTGAAAGGCACATATAAAACAATAACTGAAGATGCGATAGAAGTTCAGCTGACTTTGGATCAAGATGAGTTGCACAAATACCATCAAGGTCAGAAGACTTTGACTCTAACCATCAGAGAGATTTCACAACATTCGATTTATCAACAGGTATGACATGTCTTTGGCTCACACTATTAGGCAGAACCTTCGCCATCAAAGCAGTAAAACGGCTATGAACATCATAATTAATCGCAGAAAAGATGTGTTTATAATGTTTAATCCAGGACAATCTTGGAACAATATCACTAGAACAAGATTCTTCCAGTTTCGACGCTTTCAGCGCCCAAAAGCAGAACTGCATAAAAATGACGCTTATAAGCCGATTTTGTTCTCTGCTTGATGCTAAAAACTTGCCCACTAGAAAGTCTACCGCAAGCAATCCAAATTCTCAACCAAAACTTGGCTTGGCTCTTCACTTTCTTAGGTTCCGGATCACACTTCCAAAAGGTCTTATGGGTGTTAAGTTGCAGGCGAATCAACGGAACAGCTATTGCTTCAGCTTGTTTAATAAAAGAAGTGATATTTCTGTAGTAAGAGTTTAACTTACAACTAACATCACTGACAAAATTACCAGCGCCAAGAAGATGATAAGGCACCGAAATAGTGGATAGCATAAAAGCGAGAGTCGAAAAATAAAGTGACCGATTTGCATTATCCCAATCACGTTTGCAAATCCGTTTGGTAGACCTAGGAGGAGCACTGAAACTGATTGTAGAGCTGATGGAGAGATCTAAATTAAGAGGGAGATGGTCAAAGTCTCTTTCCTCATCGTCGACATGAACATCAGAGGAATGAAGAAGGGGCGAACACACACAACATTCCAAATCTGAAACTGCTCCACCATTATGGATATATGAGAAGCTGCAATCTTTATTTATAGTCCTATGTGCAGCTGGTAGAACATTTAGCGGGGTCTCAGATCGACTAGATGATATGTAAATGTTGCAATGTAGATCACCGGCAAGAAGCCATGAATACCTGAGCGATCCAATACCTAAGTGATCCAATTACGTGAAGACCTACCCCAAGTTCGTCTAGCATTGGTACTAAACGCAATGTGATTTTGCTTCCTTTGTAAAAACGTTCACGCTGCAGACAGAAAGCAAGGGTTCTTGCAGGAGAAGGATATGAAAACGGCTCAACTTTTCATCCAGATTTGGCACTTTGTCTTTAGTCCCGTTAATGTTAAACGAGCACACCAAAATTTCACGACAATTCATTTATGAAGGCGCCCAATAACGGTCTTAACAAGAGCCAGGAGATAAGGACAGCAAAAACTAAATGCCACATGATCACCACTACAGTTTGCGCATTTTATTGGATCCATAAATAGGGTGTCTTTGCAATACTCATGAGGATCGGAGCATCTAGCAAATTTATAGCAGGAACTAGGACAGTTAGCAATTAGATGTTCAGGAGACTGCCATTTGTTGCAGCATCTCGGGATTTTCTTAAATCCATAGACACGAATCAGTTCATATTCTATTTCAACCCCAGTCTAAGAGCCGAAACAAGCGACACCCTTGATCACTAAAGGCAATCTTGACACACCGGGAATTTCCAATCCGGGTGGCTTCAGCAATTCCAGAACAGTCCTTGAACAAAGATAAAGTAAACGAGTCGCCAATCCATTTTGTAATTTCGTAGAACTTCCTTTCCAGAACCTTCACATCCAATCCACGCATGACCGATTAGACTGAATCGCTAAATTCGCTTGCCGTAACGCTGTCAATATTCACTATTATTCTGTCTCCAGAGGTACGAATATTCTCAATTTCGATTGACCCTAGAAAAGTGTTTATTGGCTTGTTAGAATCCTTGACAATTAGACATAGTTTCTTTTTATAATACACCAGTTTCATCAAATTTTGGCTTTGGAGGCTAGAGCGCGGTTGGTGCAAACTGGGCCAGCATAAGCTGATGCATAATGAGCTACTGGCTCAATATGTACCATAACATCTTTACCCTCTAAGGGTAAAAAGTTGAAAGCAATTATAATAATGCAGTAGAACTAGTAAATGTTGCAGTAGCAGTAGTATTAGTGGTATTTTGCACATATTGTCTTTTGGTCAATTGATCTTCCCCTTTAAGTATTCTCTGAGAGTCCAAACATAATAGACTAATCAATTCTTAAGATATGCCATTTTGATAATCGAAATGCACATAGTGTCTTTTGTTAGTTCGAATATGCCATCATATTTGCCCTATGGTAGCCTGATGGTAGGAGAAGTAGTTTCAGCATTGGTGTTGTATTTGTAGTAGTAGTAGCAGTAGTAGCAGCGGTATTCATAGCGGTAGTAGCATGCGAGTATTTTATTTTGGTCAGTTGAACATCGCTTTCATTATGCCACAAAGTTTCACCTTGACACGGTGTGCCATTCCAGAAACATTGTTGATGTGCACTTTTGACACCCTTTTGACGCCCTTTTCACCTTATTACACTAAGTCTTACAAGTTTTGCATTTGGATTTGTAGTTGGAGTAGTTTAGTAACAGTAGTACCATAAGTAAAAGTAGCGGTGGTATTAGTATTAGTAGTGAACGCATATAGTACTTTTTGTCAATTGATCTTCTCCTTTAAGTTTTCTCCAAAAGTTTCAACTTAATACCCAAATCCTTTCCTGAGCTACGGCCTTTTGCCAATTTGAATGCGCGTAGCCCACTTAAAGTCATTACCCCAAGTCTCTGGGGGGTTGTGCCAACCATGGAAATATTTTATATGTTCTTTGGACTATCTTAAACAAAATTGCCATCGCACCATTTCAATCAGATACCTTTGGTGAAAAGAGGGATATTTGTGGGGGGCATTTAATTTATCTCCATCACTATTAACTCTTAAAAGGGAACTAATACTTCCAATTTCAACCAAATGAGCAACTTCTAAGGTTTATACAGACATCCCATCCATAAGAACCTTAATTTCCCCAGGGGAATAACTTACAACCCTTGCCATCTGGCTCCGGTGGTTTGCATCAACCTGAAAAGCCTTGCTATATGATCTTGTGACAATTCTGAATAAAAAGACGGTCTGAAAATTTCTATTGGACGCTTATCGGTAAATTATGACGTGTTTATGTGTGTATGTGGGAGGTGGGTAGCTGTGCTCTGGTTACTTTGACTCTTAAAAGGGCACTAGAACTTCTGATTACTAATCCTACTAATCCCCTCGAGAGCATATACGACCACCTTTTCTATAAGAACCTAATATACTCCAGGGCATAACTTACAACCCTTGCTCTGAGAGCCTTGGGGGAGGGGGTTGGGTGGGGATGTCTTACTTACAGACATAGTTTCTGGGTCCTTCAACTGGGATGAACAAAATTGTAATCTCCAAAATTTTGATTGAAGGCGTTAAGAGAAATGATGGGTGGGGTGGGAGCTGGCTGCTTTCAAATCATTTTGACTCTTAGAAAGGTCATAATAATTTTCAATTTCAAATCAAATGGGCCCCATCTAACATTTATGCGACCACCCATTCCATACAAACTTTGTATACTCTCATGGTATAGCTTACAACCCTATCCCTATGGCGCTCAGGGGTTGTGACAACTTTACAGGTACTATTATTTGTTCTTTGGACTATTTTGAACAAAATCGCTCTCTCATAATTTTAATCAAATGATTTTGGTGACAACACGGGTTGTCAGGGGGCTAAATGCGCTCCATCACTTTTGACGCTAAAATCGAACTAGAACTTCTAATTTTCAACCAAACGAGCCTCTTCTAAAGTGAAACAACCATCCCTTTCATAGATCCCCCGCGGCAAAACTTACAGCCCTCTCCCACGGCTCTGGTGGTTTGTATCAGCTCCAAAAGCCTTGTCATATAATCTTTGGACTATTTTTAATTAAATGACTCTCTCAATATTTTTATTGAATGTATTTCGGGAAACACGATGTTTGGGGGGGGTAGCTGCCCTCCTATCCTTCTGATTCTTAAAGCGGACACTAGAAATTCTGAGTACGAATTCAATGAGTCCCCACCGCAGTATATATGAAAACCCTTTCTATAAAAACCTTATCTATCCCCAGGGTATTTCTTGCAACCCTTGCCATGAGAGCTATGGGGGCAGGGGTGTCTTCCTCAAAGACATAATTTCCGAACCCTTCAACTACCATGAACAAAATCGTTTTCTCCAAATTTTGATTGGAGGTGTTAAGAGAAATAATATACGTGGAGGAGGGGACTGGTTGCTCTTAAATCACTTTGATTCTAAGAAAGGGCACTATAATTTCTACTTTCAATTCAAATGAGCCCCATTTGAAGTTTATACGACCACCCATTCCATAAACACTTTATATGCCCTGATGGCATAGCTTACAAACGTATCCCCAGGGCCCTCCGTCAAACCTAGTATGTTCTTTGGAGTATTTTGAACAAAATCTCTATCTCATAATTTTAATCAGATGCGTTTGACGAAAAGAAGGTTGTTAGGGATGAGGGGGCTAAATGCTCTCGGTAACTTTTGACTCTTGAAAAGGAACTAGGATGTTAAATTTTCAACCAAATGAGCCTCTTCTAAAGTTGAAGAGCCATTCCATCCATAAAAACTTAGATGATCCGTGGCATAGCTTATAAACCCCAACAGTAGGCTCTGGTGGCTTGTATCAACTCCAAAAGCCTTCTTATATGATCTTTGGATTATTTTTAACGAAATGACTGCCTCAAAATTTCTACTGGATGTCTGTCAGTAAAACACAACGTTCGGGAGGGGATAGCTACCCTATGATCACTTCGACTCTTAAAACTGATACTAGAAATTCTAATTACCAATCCAAAGAATCCTCACCGAAGTATATACGACCACTCTTTCTGTAAGAACCTTATATGCCCCTGGTGCATAATTTACAACTGTTGCCCTGAGAGCTCTGGGGCTGGGGGAGTCTTCCAAAGAGACATAATTTCCGAACCCTTCAACTACAATTAACAAAATTGCTATCTCCAAATTATGATTGGATATATTTGGAGGAATGATGAGCATGAGGGGGATGGTTGCTCTCTAATCACTTTTGGACCTAGAAAAAGGGCACTATAACTTCCAATTTCGAATCAAATGAGCCTCATCTGAAGTTTATACGACCAACCATTCCCTAGAAACCATGTATGCCTCCAGGGCATGACTTACAACCCTATCCTAAGGGCACTGGGGAGGTGCATCAACCCTGGAGGCATTGTTATATGTTCTTTGGACTTTTTTTCAGCCAAATCGCCATGTCAGAATTTTAATCAGATTCGTGTGGTGAAGAGGGGTAGTCAGGGTGGGGCTAGCTGCCCTCCATCACTGTTAACTCTTAAAAGGAAACTACAATTTCCAATTTTCAACCAAATGAGCCTCCTCTAAAGTTTATACAACCATCCCTTCCACAAAACCGTAAATGCCACTGGAGCATAAGTTATAACCCTTGCGTCTAGGCTCTGGGCTTTTGTTTCAACCCCAAAAGCTTTTTTATATGACATTTGGACTATTTCGAATAAAATAAATGTCCAAAAACTTTTATTAGATGCGGTTTCTTGATAATACGACATACGTGTGTGGGGTAGCTGCCTTCCAATCACTATGAATCTTAAAAATGGCACTAGAGCTTCTGATTACCGATCTAATGAGCCCCCTTCAAAGTTTATATGCCCACGCTTTCTATAAAAGACCTTTATATGCCCCCAGGATATAACTTACAATCCTTGCCCTGAGGGCGGAGGGGGCGAGTCTACCTCAAAGACACAATTTATGGACCTTTCAACTACGTTGAACAAAATTGCTATATCAACATTTCGATCGGAAGTGTTTGGGGCAATACTTTGGCATGGGGGGGCATTTCCCCTCCGATCACTTTCGATTACAAAAATGACACTAGCCCTGTCAATTTGAAATTGAATGAGCCCCTCTTGAAGTTTCTAAGACAACGCTTTCTTTAAAAGCCTTGTATACCCCAAGGCATAACTTATAGCCCTTGTCTTGACAGCTGTAATGGGGGGGGGGGTGAAGTTGTCATCATCAAAGACATAATTTCTATACCTTCCAATTATGTTGAAAAAATGGTTATCTCAAAATTTTGATTTGGAGCGTTTGGAGAAATGATAAGCGTGGAGGGAGGGCTATTTGCCCTTCGGTCACTTTTGGCTATTAAAAAGTGCACTGGCCCTTTCAATTTCCAATTGAATAAGTCCATAGTTATTTTTTGAAAAAGTTTTAAGATTAATTTCTCCTTGTTTTTTATTGACATAGTTTCTTCCGTAAGAAATACTGTAAAAAAGGAGTGATGTGGCTCAATAGTAACCAAACTCTAAAAAAGGGAATTTTGATAGCAATAGATGTATCAAAAGAATTGGCTTATTATTTTGATTCCAAATTTATAGCATTCATTAAGTTCAGGATTCACTATTCAAAGCTACGAGCCTGAGAAAATTTACCTGATTTTCAAAAAAGAGGAATGGACACCCCCTAAAAGTCCAGGAATCTTGATGAGAATCACAGGGTCAGATTCAGCGTATCCGAGAACTCTACTGTTCAATCTATCATCTGCAAAAATGTGCAGATGATAGCTTGAAATGGATTTCATTGAAAAATACAAAATCGATTTTGTATTTTTTGCCAGAAAAAAGATTGCATTTTTTTTCAGAGATTATTGCATCAAACCAAAATTTCTAGAATTTCAAGAAAGGGCTTACTCGAACGAAAATAAAAAGCTCTATGGGTCTTTTTAAGTGACCTATCACCCATGTTTTATTTTTTTTACTAAAAGTCATTTGATCAAAACTCTGAGATGGCTATTTTGTTCAACATAGTTGAAAACTTTTTAAATGACCAAGAAGATTTGAGGGCAACTGGCCCCCCTGCCACCTACGTTTTTTCCTAAGTCATCCGATCAAAATTCTTAGATAACTATTTTTTTCAACATAGTTGAAAACCTAACTGTGTCTTCGAAACTAATGTAGCCACCCAGAGCCCCGGGGAAATGTTTAAAAGTTATGAAATTTGCCCATTGTTTACGTATAGTAAACTTCCCAATATTCATATTGGAAGTTTGATTTTCGGATATTCATGTTCGAATATTAATATTCGGAAATATATAGACATTTTTCGAGGGGGAGGGGAGAATTTTCTGAAAGAAGAATTTTTGATGGGGATAATTTTCTGTAGGGAGGGAATTTCCTGGGTGGGGGTGAATTTTCCAAAGGAAATTTTGCAATGAGGAAATTTGCCAGGATTCCTATGCAAAATCCTTTTAATTGTCATACTTTCTCTTTGCCGACGTAATTTTATATGGTGAGATATATATCAAGGGGAGTTACCTGGGGGAAATATTATCGGTCTAAAATTGTCTAGAGTATCTTTCCATAGGTGGGCTATTTTCCAAGGTAGAAATTCTCCATGAGAGAATTTTCCAGAGGACAAATTCTCCAGAGGGAGTTTTCTGCGAGCGTATGTTTCTACTTGGGGTTGAGGGGGTTTATTTGTGGATAGTTTTCCACGCAGGGGGGATTTTCGGTACGGTTTCAAAAACAATCATAAATAAAAGCCTTTTTCAAATGAAAATGGGCTAAGAAAAAAATTTCGACTAGAATCGTCCGCAAGAAGTTTTCAGGGGCTATTTTCAGTTAGAATGGCATTGTCTGGGGAGTTTTCCTTTTGGGTGGGGGCATTTTACATGGGAAAAAAATTAAACCGAAGTATTTACCATAAGGGGATGAAATTTCCAATGGAAGAGGGAACTGAATTTCTCAGCATTATCTTAAAAAGATATGAAGCTAAATTTAAAATTTATAGGTTTTTTAAACCGAAACTGAGGAGCGGCATCAAAAGTGAAAGTGAAAAGAAAGTATTACAAATATGATTGGATTTACCCTCTGGTCAATATCTTGCTCTTTACGCTACGTAATAAAATTGTCAACTAACCTTTTTCTTTGATTTATCAAGTGGGAAAACGGCCCAAGAATTAGCAGTAAAATATTTTTTGAAACTATTTAATAAGCGTTTGATTATTTAAAAAGATGTTTATTATTATTATCATCATTATAAACACATCATTACCTGTTTTGTTTCATTTCACTTTTTTGAAACATTATTTTTCTAGCTTTTTATTGTGTTGCTGATGAAAGTTTTTTGTGTCCCCAACTGATATGACACAACCTAGAATCAGTGGACTTTTCAGAGGAAACTTTAAACAAGGGAAAAATTAAAATGCATTTTTTTCATGTACGGTGAACCAAATTCAGCCCTACATTAGCTGAAAAACGTTCAAAAATGAACTTCTGTTTAATTGAAAGTAAGGAGTGACATTAAAACTTAAAACAAGCAGAAATTTTTCCGTATATGAAAGGGACTGTCCCCTCGTCAATGCCCCGCTCTTTAATCTAAAGTTTGACTCTTTACCGAAAGCACGTTACCAAAAGCTCTAGCACGTTGTGAGAACAACGGATAGATTTTTGGTTGGTTCATCTACAGATTTGGTCACAGAACAAGAATTGAAGAGGATTCTGAAAAATTTGACTGGATTAACTAGAGGTAGAGGAATGACGGATGTACTAGTAAAAAGAGCTTTGTCTTTCAAGGCAGTAGAGGGACTGCAAAGACAAACAAATGGCTATTCAATTTGTCGAGCAGTCGTGTCCTTTCTAGGGTGATCTGCTATTGCTTCAAAGCCTTGCTACTGCCATGACTGCTGCAGAAAACGTGAAAGTTGATTAAGCAGTGGAAGTCAGGAAGAAGATTCTTGACAGAATGGTAGGTAAATCTCTGTATGAACATTCATTCAAACAGAAGGATTCGGCAGTCTTTATGATGACAAATAAAAAAAAGGGAGAAACCTGCCGTCAAGATCCTTCATTGCTGTTTCAACGTCTTCTAACTGTATCCAAAAGACTGAATATGGACGAGGAATATTCATTTAAATACGAGCTTTGCTCCTATCCTACGTCACTGTTTGACGATTCCGCAACGTTCTGAATGCCAAACGAACCAGAGCTGGCAAAAGCTACCAAGTGACTTTCAGAAATTGATAATATTGGAGAAAACTTTGTCTGACTTATATTTACGTCTTAGATGGGATTTCCAGGGCGAAGAAAGAAACCTATTTGGAGATCTTAGACTAATACTGAAACTGTGTTTCAGCCAAATTTCTAGACGTCACTATTGTCTTTAATGGCTTCGACATCACTGCTTTGACAAAAGATAGGACTCATTATAAGCGAAAATCCTTCATTGGACTGGCAGTATTGTTTAGCGCAAAAATGAGACGGACACAACAAAATAAAGGAATTTTTCGTATAAAAAGTTCTGTCAATGTACTTTCTGATTCCTTATCAGGCAGGAGTGTGAGAGCCACCCTAGTTAAAGATGATTCTTACTTGCTTGTTTTTCTTACTGTGGTTGGGTGTTCGACAATTTGGAACATTGTAGTTATCCTTGACGACACCGACTTGCTGGTGTTGTTACTTTATCATTGTTGTCCTGAGCACCACACACTCTATCTGCACAGTGAGCCTAAGAAAACTGCTTCAGGTACGAACTAGGGGCATCAAAACCTTTATTAAGAAGACTGGGACTGAAAACATCAAACTTTTTCCTTTTGCTCACGCATTCGCAGTCCATTTTTTGTGTGTATGGTTTCAATTTCGCGTAATTTTGTTGTCAGACCTATTTCGACACTTGCTTTATGGGTAAGAGGGATAAATTGAGTACGATCGTTCAAAACAAAAACAATGTGTATGTTCGAGATTTACATACCAGATATACCTATTATCAATTTTCTGCACGTGCAAATTAAGTTGTTTTTAAAAGGAGTATTTCAGAAGAAAGGATTAAAAATGGACAGCTTCGCTTCGTCCGATTTTGGCTGATCTCTCATATGTTGTAGAGAATTTTGTTCTGGTTTGAGTGGTACCAAAATCAAGATGTTTGTAATTTGATGTAGTTTAAACCTAACACTGACTCTACTATAACATGAAAATCACGTGCGTTGTCAGTCACATGAGTAGCACGAAACCCAAACTGAAGTTGAAGTTTTCTCTAGAGATAATTTTCTAGTCTTGGCAGTATGGTCTTTTCAAAAATCTTGCTTAAGATGGATATGAGACGGATTGGTCTGTAATTTGACGGTTTGCTTCTTAAACTATCTTAAAAAAAAATCACCGGAGGCCTTCTGGGTACTTCAGGGAGCCATCTTAATTTGTTTCCTGAACCATCTTAAGAAAAAGTATCTCTTGAGCCCTTCTAAGAGCTTTTGGGAACCATCTTTAATGGTTTTTGAACCATCTTTAAGAAAATATTACTTGAGCCCTTTAAAACACTTGTGGAAAACATCTTAAACGGTTCTTCAAAAACCCTAAAAAAGGAGAGGCCTGATCCCTTCTAAGCGCTTCTGGGAATCGTCTTAAATGATTCTTAAATCCTCTTAAAATAAGTATTACCTGAACCCTTTTGACTGCTTCTGGGAACCATCTTTAATGGTTACTGAATCATCTTAAGAAAAGTATTACCTGAGCCATTTTAAGTGCTGCTGTAAACTATCTTAATTGGTTCTTGAACCATCTTTAAAAAAAAGATTACCTGAACCCATTTAAGGGCTTTCAGGAAACTGCCAAGATCGGAGAGTAAGCTCGGTTAAGGTTGAAAGAATTTCTATTAAAATGAACTCGATAATTTATGGAGGAATATGACTTGTGTTGGATATGGAAGTACTCTGTAGTTTGAACACAGTCTTACAGACTTCATACTTTGTTACAGGCTCTAGTGCTATTTTTTAAGACTAGCCAGGCCTAACCAAGGTTTGCAATTTGGATAGCTGCTGTCAGCATCCCTAATGTCTTGTTTTCCACACAGATGTGAAATAAAAAGCTATCTTACCTTCAAAACCTTCTTTACCACATAGCAACTGAGTGTCAATAATTAAAATAAGACTAATTTTTGAGATAGTGACTTAGAACCAAATTCAATGAGTCTCCAAGTTTTTCTCACATAATCTTCAAGATTCAGAAAAATTTCTAAAATAAAAAACCCAGACGTTCCTCGATGAATGATTATTTCAATAGGCTCCAGTAACTCTTGTATTCATCCATCTGAAGGACATACAATAAAGTTTTCATTTCTTACAAAGGTAGTTTTTTCTCTTCAAGGTCAGTCAAAATCGTTCTTTCAAGTTCTATCTTTCACTTGGAAAATCAAACATACATTTGAAAGTTGAAGAAGTCTTTCAGAGGAACAATCAGAAATATTAATTTTTACGGAATCCTACTAGTCAAAGTTTCTTTTAGAACTACTTTAAAGAAAAGTGAAGTCGGCTGAAGGTTGCTTACCAAGACATAGCAATGAAAAAATCATAACGATAAATAAAATTTTATCAACGAGAGCAACAACAGAAGAAAAAGACAAGAATAGGAAATAATAAAATGCAATGATCCCTACAGAGATTCTGTATCCTTTAAAGGAGAGTAGATGTTGTCTCAGCTACCCCATTAAATACAAATGTCGTTGGCAGTGCCTGACGCAAAAGGTTTCCAGCGACAAAGTCTGATGACGCAGAAGAATTATCCAAAACATTTAAATGGGAATCACCCTTGGCAACCCTGTCACATGACCGTTTTTGTGTCAAATCCATAGTTTCAGTAATGTTTTGTAAGTTGTTTTTGGAATAGAGCCAAATGGAGCGTGGTAAATAACCCCAATAAGTAAATGTTTCTCTTGAAACTGCAATTTATATAAACAGTAACTTGAAAACTCCATCCCCAATTCAAGACCCCATCCCTACGAATAGAACATACAAATAAATCTGACAGATAAAGAGTCTTTCCTTTCCTAATTGAGCAATGCTAAATAAAAAGCCACCTGGAATATATAGAAGCTGGCTCAAGTTCTTCATGTGGACTTGAAAAGATGCGTTAGTCCCCGCCCTGCACTAGTTCTGGGACTACTGCTTTTTCTGAGGCAAAAATAATTTCAAAGATTCAAAGAACATGAAAATTTCAACTCGGAATGTTATAATGTTAAAAAATTACTATTGAATTGATATTTGGACTGACGAATTCAGACGCTTTGAACTAGACTTATTAGGATAGTAGTCTCAGAAACTCGTATCCAAAGGGCAAGAAAAATAAAATTAGGTGATATAGAATTTATTTACTCAGGCAGGAAGGATGATGTACAGAGACAGAAAGTAAGGTTCTTGAAGAATAAGGGAGCTGTTAAGTTTAGGCTGGGAAGGCATTAATTATGGAATGCTAATCACTCATTTTATATTTAAAAAGTACAGTGTATCAAACAGTTCGTGGTAGCAAACTGTAATAAGGAGTGACCCTGTAATAAGTAGTAACCAAAACTCTAAAAAACGGAATTTTTATACCAATAGTTACATCAAAAGAATCGCATTTAAATGCTGATTTGAAATATATAAGTTTTATCAAGTTTAGTCTTACCCATCAAAAACTACGAGCCTGGGAAAATTTGCCTTATTTTAGAGGAAAGAGGCAAACATCCCCTACAAGTCATAGAGTCTTAACAAAAATCACACCATCAAATTGAGCGTATCAGAGAACCTTATTGTACAAGTTTCAAGCTCCTATCTACAAAAATGTGGAATTTTGTACTTTTTTGCCAGAAGACAGATGACGGATGCGTGCTTATTTGTTTGTCTGTTTTTTTTTTCCAATGGGTGATCGCATCGACCCAGTAGTCCTAAAATTGTGCGAGAGGGCTCATTCTGAAGGAAAGAAAAAGTTCTAGTGCCCTTTTTAAGTGACCGAAAACTAGGAGGGCACCTAGACCCCCTCCCACGCTCATTTTTTCCCAAAGTCGTCGGATCAAAATTCTGAGATAGCCCTTTTATTCAGAATAGTCAAAAAACCTTATACTATGTCTTTTGGGACGACTTACTCCCCCACTGTCGCCGTGGGAGGGGCTACAAGTTACAAACTTTGACCAGTGTTTACATATAGTAATGGTTACTTGGAAGTCTACAGACGTTTTCAGGGGGATTTTTTGGATGGGGGAGGGGTTGAGAAAAGGGATAATGTGGAGGGAACTTTCCATGTAGAAATTTGTCAGGGGGATGATCGTATTGACGCAGTAGTCCTAAAATTGTGCGAGAGGGCTCATTCTGAAAGAAATGAAAAGTTCTAGTGCCCTTTTTAAGTGACCAAAAAATAAGAGGGCAGCTAGACCCCCTCCCACACTCATTTTTTCCCAAAGTCGTCATATCAAAATTCTGAGATAGCCCTTTTTTCCAGAATAGTCGAAAAACCTTATAACTATGTATTTAGGGACGAATTACTCCCCAACAGCAATTTTCTAGCATTATTTAAATAAACAATAAAAAATTATATGTGAAAAAGCTGTTTCAACTGAAAGTAAGAAGCAGCTTCAAATTTAAAACGAACAGAAAATATTATACATATAAAGGGTTCACCTCCTCCTAATACATCACTCTTTACGCTAAAGTATCTTTAGTAATTTCAACTATTTTTTCTATGACCTTTGTGATTTAGGGGTAATTCTTTAGGAATTGGGACAAAATTTAAGCTTTAGTGTAAAGAGTGAGGTATTGACGAGTGGGCGAACGCTCTCATAAAAACATACGAATATAGAAATTCTTTACGTAAGCTAATTCTTAAGTTACGTATATCTTTTACTAATGAAAACGTTCGTAAGAAACTAAAAGTTCTAGTTGCCTTTTTCAGTAGCCAAATAATTGGAGGGCAACTAGGCCTATTCCCCCGCTCCTTTTTTTCTCAAAATCGTTCGATCAAAACTAAGAGAAAGCCATTTAGCGAAAAACATAAATATGCAAATTTCATATCAATTTTTCATCTTCGGAGAGCCGAAATCAAAACATTCATTAAATCTAAAACGTTCAGAAATTAAATAAAAACAACAAGTTTTTTTTTAACTAAAAGTAAGGAGCAACATTAAAACTTAAAACGAACAGAAATTACTCCGTATATGAAAGGGGCTGTTCCATCCTCAACGCCCCGCTCTTTACGCTAAAGTCTCTACTGTTTTAAATATTAGAGTTGAGAGAAAGGGTCAAACTTTATCGCAAAGAGCGAGGCGTTAAGGAGGGAACAGCCTCTTTCATATACGGAGTAATTTTTGTTCGTTTTAAGTTTTAATGTTGCTCCTTACTTTCAGTTAAAAAATATTGTTTTTGTATTTAATCAGTCAAGATAGCAATGACCTATGCCACTGTAGAACCGACTAACAGAGATTAAGGGTGCCTACAGAAAACATTCCGAGGGGGGGGGGGTTAAACGGCAAAATAGCAGTTTTGGTTTGGTGATAGGGAATAAACTTCAGGATATTTTTTCATAGGAAAAAATTTATCTTTAAATATTTTTAGAAAAATACTCTCAAATAAAAAGGGCAACTATATTGCATGCAAAATAAAACAAATTACAGTTAATTTTAAACAACAAATACTCCTGGTAAGGGGACCAATTTGTTTGATAAATAACTTATTTAATTATTATGCATTTAATCTTAAGAGAAAATTAAACTCAAACCAAACTTCCAGAAATATTTATTGCTTCCGTAGGTTATATCAGATGTAGACTTGTCTTTATGGAATTTATACGCCTTAGAATCGTTTACAGAAGGAGCACAGATACTCAAAACTTATCAGGCTTGAATGGATATCACGTTTTGATTTTATAACAGCCGTGAAAAACGTACCTCTTTGATAACAGGACAATTCTCCCCCTCGAGCTTAAATCGCTTATATATTCATCAATTAAAAAAAATAGAATAGAGAAAGAAAACCAAAATTTAAACTTAACTATCCAGCTGTCAAATTGACCCTCCTTTTTTATTGTCCTATTCAACTAAATAAAATAAACAGGTTCAAAATATTTCGTCACAAGAAAATTTTATCAAATAGTTTGTCATAAAAAATTGGAAGTAAAAAGTGACTTGGGCCAATATTCATCAAAGCCAAAAACGAAATTCTCATGATAATTTCTACACCAGTAGCATTGGCTTTTTATGCTGATTCTAAATATATATAATTCTTTCAGTTTATTGTTACCCACCCAAAGAATTTGAAGAAATCTACCTGGTTTTGGAAAAAAGGGAAAACCCTCCAAAAAAGCAAACGATCTTATTGAAAATCCCTTTATTAGATGTATCATATCAGAGAACTACCGTAGAGGTTTCTAGCTCCTATCTTCAAAATGAGGAATTTTGTTTTTTTTTTTTTTTTCTGAAGAAGCATCGTCGATGCATGTTTATTCGGTTTTTTTCCTAAGGGTGTTCGTATCAAATCGAAGGTCGAAGATAATTGGGAGGGAGCTCTTCAAACGTAATATTAAAGCTCTTTTTTAAGTGACCATACAGAGTGGGACAGGGAAAGGTCTTGTTTTCTGCCATTCTAGGGCACCAAACTACGCCTTTACCCTGAAGAGTACGAATTTGCAATCACTTTCAATTCTGACAAGCTAATTGATTTAAAAGTATTAGTAACCCTAGTTTAAGCTGCCTAGTTACAAATGAAAAAAATTCAAAACGGTGGAAGTACTGGATTTAATCAAATTGATTCGCTTTATTCGTAATGAAATTAAATAAACAAACAGAAATTAACAGAAACGTAAACGAACAGAAACTACTCCGTATATGAAAGGGGCTGTTCCCTCCTCAACACCCCGTTCTTTACGCTAAAGCTCGACTCTTTCTCTTAACTCTATTTTTTAAAACAGTAAAAAACTTTAGCGCGAAGAGCGGGGCGTTGACGAGGGAGCAGCCCCTTTCATATACGGGGTAATTTCTGTTCGTTTGAAGTTTTAATGTCACTCCTTACTTTCAGTTAAAAAAAACTTTTCGAATGAATGCATGTTTTGATTTTGGCTCTCGGCAAATGAATAACTCAAACGAAATTTGCATATTAATTTATTTTTTTGGCTAAATGACTTTTACATAGTTTTTATTGGACAATTTTGAGAAAAAAAGGAGCGAGGGAGGAAGCCTAGTTACCCTCCGACTTTTAATATTTTACGAACGTTTTAATAAGTAAAAATATACGAAGCTTATGAATTAGCTTACGTAACGAACTTCTATATTCGTATGTTTTTACTGCGTATATGAGGGGGTTCACCCCCTTGTCAATACCTCGCTCTTTATACTAAAGCTTAACTTTTGTCCTAATTCCTTAAGAATGACCCCTCAATCCTGAAGGCAGGAGAATAAATAATTGAAATTACTACAAATACTTTAGCGTAAAGAGGTATTAGGAGAAGGTGAACCATTCACACGCGTAATAATTTCTGTTCGTTTTAAGTTTTAATGCTGTTCCTTGCTTTCAGTTGAAAACAGCGGAAGCCAAAAGGTCAAAGAGATTAGTTTCCGCTGTTGCATTGAAAAAAATAAGAGCAATAAACTATATGCAATTAGTTTATTAGGTATAAATTTTGTTTGGTTTTATTCATGTCTTGAAGTTTTACTGCTGATGATGAACACTGTATATGTGTTCGAAATATCCAATTAAATTTTATATCTGTTCACTGTCAATAACAAGGTTTCATCCCTATTTTGAACTGTTTTACTTTGATCAGTAATTGCTAATCAGCTATACTGAGGGGGGGGATGAGGCATTCTTTAGGTGGAGTAGAGTAGATTCCTAAAAAGGTATATTCTAATGAACAAATTGCTTACTCTTCATGAGACTTCAAATAAATGTTGAAAGAGGCAGAGGGGAGAAGGAATTAAATAAAATGTTTCTCTGTACAACTAACATGTTACATTCAAGTATCTACCAGCAGAGAGGTGAAAAAAGCAAGGCAGGCCATCATCGGTCCCGTCAAAAAACCTCTTTGGGGTGGCAAATACTGCTAGGAGCTTAGTTTTCAGCAATTTTAAGTGGTAACATCTTTCTTTTTCTATTTATATGAAGTACTTCAATGTATTTGAGCAAAGGTAGTGTGTAATGTATTTATAGATAAGAAAATCCTATACGTAGAGGTTTGTGATGGCTTCATGAGAAGTGCCTGAGTTGTAAAACACCCTTGGCCCTCAGTTTTATAGATATTGAACAAACGTTTGATTCTTTTGATGGAAGGGCTTTAGCAAAGGTCTTATCTTTGTATGGCATACCAGGCAAATACATTTAAGTGATTAACGCTATGTACGAGAATAACACTGTCACCGTTAAGGTAGGAAATGAGGTTAGCAGCTGGTTTTGTATTAAATGAGGAATTAAGCAGGGTTGTTTTCTATTCCCCTTTATGTGGATCGTTTTGACGGACTTCGTCTTAAAAAGCAAAGAAAAAACAATGGGAGACAACGGAAACAAATGGGGGGGGGGAAAACTCTCCTGGACATAGTTTATGCTAATGATATGAGTATCCTAGATGAAAGTTTGATCAAAATGAATGAACTTAAAGAGGTTTTGTGAGTTCAAGGTGCTAAAATAGATTTAAAAATTTATGTGAGGAAGACTATGTCACTAAGGCTAGGAATAAGTGAAGTTAAAAATTTGACGCTTGGTAACGAAAAGATCGATCACGTGGGCAGCTTCACTTTACTAAAGCCTTAGTAAAGCACTTTAGTTTTGTAAAGCATTATCAATAAAGAATTTGGGAACAGTGAAGATATTAAAAGTAGAATAGCCAAGGTTCAGGGTGTTTTTTTCACAAATAAAAAACGATTTTATGAATAGGAAGATAAATCTACAAACCAAAATTAGAATATTTGAAGCTACAGTAAAGACAATGTTCAAGTGTGGCTCTGAAACATGGGTGCTCCGGAAAGTGGATAAAGATTTACTAAGTGTTTTCCAGAGAAATTGCCAACGGATTATTCTGGGTACCCGGCTGATTGATTGTATTTCAAACAGTTATCAGTACGAAAAATATAGTTTAATCCCGCTTTCTCAGGCTTTAATGAAAGAAAGGTTGAGATGGCAGGGACACATTGTTTAGATGAAGGATGACAGATTGCAGAAGATTGTCCTTGTCGGCTAGTCGTATAGGGCAAATCGAAAGTAGATCGTCGTCGTCTGGGGTGTGAGGACGTCATAAAGAAAGATTTAAAGGAAATAGGAACTTCCTGGGAGGGTGTAAAAACGGAGACTTTGAAGCGTAGCTGTGTTGGCCACAGGTGGCTTGGTGCTCGGTGAATAAGTAAGAGTAGAAGTAGTAGTAGTAATAGTATCATATATAGGATCACCATAAAAAGCTAATTCTTAAATTTAATATTATAAAAAGTTGGTTCTTATACTTTTTTTATTGACAAAGATTGTTAATTATTTACCATTTGTGAAAAAAATATTTATGTGGAAACAGAAAAATATTTGGGGAAAACTGAAAAAGGGTCACTCAGTCACAAATTAGAACTTATATTTTTCCTCATTGACTATTGGAAGGTAGCCAGCAATGGGGTAACACAAACTTTTCCCCTGGTTTTCCCTCTTCTGCACTCTTTTCTTTTTTTTCTTTTCTTTTTTTTTTTAATTAGTGTAGGATGCTTCAAAGAACATTTCTGTTGTTTTTTTTATTATGCTTTTTTAGTTTTTTCTTTTTTTAGTTTTTTTCTTTTTCAGTTTTTTTTTAGTTTTTTTCTTTTTTTAGTTTTTTTTTCATTTTCAGTTTGTTCTTTTTTTCTTCTTCTTTTTTAATTTTTTTCTTTATAGTTTTTTTTACATTTTCTCTTATAGAAGAGTTTTTTTGTTCTTTTTCCTTTTTTTATTGAAGATAATTTAACAGACGGATAGACAGTTTTTTCCTTTTTCCTTTTTTCCTTTTTTCAGTTGTTCTGGTTTTTTTTAGTTTTCCCTTTTCTTAGTTTTTTTTCTTTTTTCTTTTTTTTTCATTTCTAGATTTTCTTTTTTTAGTTTCTTCTTTTTTAAATCTTTTTTTTAGTTTTTTTAGTTTTTTATTATTTGTTTTTTTTAGTTTTTTTCTTTTTTTTTTAGTTTTCTTTTTGCTTTTCCTTTTTGTTAATATTTTTCTTTTTTTATAGAAGATGGTTTTTTAGTTTTTTCCTGTTTTATTTTTCTTCTGTTTTTTTCAGTTTTTTTTTTAGTTTTTGTAGTTATTTTCTTTATTTTTCAGTTTTTTTCCTTTTTTTTATAGAATAAAGTGTAACAGACGGACAGACAGACGGACAGACACTAAATTTTTATATAGATACTAGCTGTTGGGGTCGAGCTTCGCATTCCCCAACATCTAGTTGGTGGGGCGCTTCGCGCCCCCCCCCCCCAAGTTCCCCGCGCGCGTAAGTCGTTACGCGTCATATTAGTTACGTGCCGTTGTAGTTGTGTCCCTGTGTCCCACCTGTGAATATATATATATATATATATATATATATATATATATATATATATATATATATATATATATATATCTATATATATAAAAATAAGTTGTCTGTCTGTGGATGTGTGGATGGATGTGTCAGGTGACGTCATGTTTCGGCTGACGTCATGAAATTAGTTGCCGTCATTTTTGCTTTGAAGGTGACGTCATTCAAGTTATATAAGACATATGTTCGCCGTCATGTTTCGGCTGACGTCATGAAATTAGCTGCCATCATTTTTGCTTTGAAGGCATCATTTTTGCTTTGAAGGCGTGACATCATTCAAGTTATATAAGACGGATGTTCGTGTAGAATTCTATTAATGCTTAAGTTTATAATGACTGATGAAGATGCTCAAAGAGTCTATGCCAGAAAACTTGCTGGTGATAGAGAAAGTCAGAAAAGAAAGCGTGCCGAGGAACTACCAGAGCAACGCGAAAGCAGACTTGCTGCTAAAAGAGAAAGTGAAAAAAGAAAGCATGCCGAGGAACTACCAGAGCAACGCAGAAGCAGACTTGCTGCTAAAAGAGAATGTGAAAAAAGAAAGCATGCCGAGGAACTACCAGAGCAACGCAGAAGCAGACTTGCTGCTAAAAGAGAATGTGAAAAAAGAAAGCATGCCGAGGAACTACCAGAGCAACGCGAAAGCAGACTTGCTGCTAAAAGAGAAAATGAAAAAAGAAAGCATGCCGAGGAACTACCAGAGCAACGCAGAAGCAGACTTGCTGCTAAAAGAGAATGTGAAAAAAGAAGGCGGGCCGAGGAATTACAAGAACAGCAAGAAATCAGGCTTGCTGCTGATAGAGAAAGTAAGAAAAGAAAGCGTGCCGAGGAATCAAAAGACCAGCAGGAAATCAGGCTTGCTGCTGATAGAGAAAGTAAGAAAAGAAAGCGTGCCGAGGAATCAGAGCAATCTGAAAGTTATCGCCTGGCATTCAGGTACAACCCAGTCGATGATTATAGCTTGAGTAGCTGTGTTCAAATAGGGACAATGTCTAAAATTTGTCCCTATTGCAAGGCCTTGAAATTCAATGGTGAAACAATGGGAATGTGTTGCGCCTCAGGAAAAGTTAAACTTCCTCTATTGGCTGCACCACCAGAGCCATTGAAGACTTTCCTTACTGGAACTACGTCAGAATCTAAGCGTTTTTTGTCAAAAATCAGACAATACAACTCATGTTTCCAAATGACGTCGTTTGGAGCCCAAATCGAAAATCCAGATCAATTTATGTCTACTTTCAAAGTAAAAGGGCAAATTTATCATAAAGCAGGGTCCCTTCTACCATTATTAGGCGAGAATCATAAATTTTTACAATTGTACTTCATCAGTGATAGAAATTCTGAATTGAATGCACGTTGCGAAATTTCTCCCAACGTTGAAAGGACAATCGTTTCCCAATTGCAACATCTTTTCCACGAAAATAATAATTTAGTGCGTCTGTTCAAAACAGCCATCGATTTGATGCCTACTGATACTCATAAAATTGTTATTTCCGCTGACAAAACGCCTCCTGGCCAACATGTGCGTAGATACAATGCTCCGACTATCGACGAAGTGGCAATCGTTATGGTCGGTGATCAGTTTTTACCTCGAGATATTATTCTACATAAGCGAAACGCCCAGTTGTTAAGAATTGCTGAAACTCATCGATGCTACGATGCCCTACAATATCCTATCATTTTTTGGGATGGAGCCGACGGCTATCACTTTAATATTAAATTGATGAATCCAGCCACTAACAAAGAAATGAATAAGAAATGCAGTGCAATGCATTATTATTCCTATAGACTAATGATTCGGCAGGATGAAGAAAATATATTTTAAAATGCCGTGAATTGTTTCACCAATTTGTCGTGGATATGTATGCAAAAATTGAATCAGAACGTTTGCTATATATCCGCCTGAATCAGACCAAGCTCCGCTCTGAACAATACATTCATTTGCGAGATGCAGTTATAAATGACGGTAATACCACAAACGTTGGAAGATTAACAATTTTACCTTCGTCATATGCTGGCAGTCCACGTCATATGCATGAATATGCTCAAGATGCTATTGCGTATGTTCGTCTCTATGGTCGTCCAGATTTATTTATTACATTTACATGTAATCAATCTTGGGACGAGATACTGCAGCTTTTACTTCAAGGACAATCGGCGGTTCATAGGCATGACATTACGGCACGTGTCTTCCGGCAAAAGTTGAAATCACTGATAAACTACCTTGTAAAACATGAAGTGTTTGGGTCAGTGCGATGCTGGATGTACTCAGTGGAATGGCAAAAACGAGGTTTGCCACACGCACATATACTAATCTGGCTACATAAAAAAATTACTTCAAACGAAATTGATGATGTGATTTCCGCTGAAATACCTGATAAAAATGTCGATAAGGGGTTACATGATATTATTGTAAAAAATATGATACATGGACCTTGCGGTGCACTGAACGAAAATTCACCATGCATGGCCAAAGGAAGGTGCACAAAGCAATATCCTCGACTTTTAGTACCCACAACAATTACTGGCAATGATGGTTACCCACAATATAGAAGAAGATCTACTGAAGATGGCGGTAAAACAGCAATAATAAAGAAGCGTAACGGTACCACCATCGAAGTAGATAACCAGTGGGTTGTTCCATATTCCCCTTTATTATCCAAAACATTTAATGCACATATAAACGTTGAATACTGTAACTCCGTAAAGGCAATAAAATATATATGTAAATACGTCAACAAAGGCAGTGACATGGCAGTTTTTGGCTTGCAGTCCGAAATCAAAGATTTCGATGAAATCGTAGAATATCAGGCTGGAAGATACATAAGCAGTAATGAAGCTGTTTGGCGAATTCTTTCATTTCCGATACATGAACGTAGTCCAGCTGTTGTTCACTTAGCGGTACATTTACAGAATGGTCAACGTGTTTATTTCACGGAAACCAACGTGCAACAAAGAGTCCTGAATCCACCGGATACAACATTAACAGCTTTTTTTTCGCTTTGCAAAAATGATTCTTTTGCGAAAAAACTGCTGTATACTGAAGTGCCTTCGTATTACACGTGGAATACTAAAAATAAAGTATTTGAACGTCGAAAACAGGGTAAGTCAGTCGACGGCCAACCTACCATCTTCAAAGATACCACGATAGGAAGACTCTACACCGTTCACCCCAATCAACATGAATGCTTCTTTCTACGCCTGCTTTTGGTGAATGTACCCGGTCCGACATCCTTTGAGTATTTGAGGACTGTAAATGGTACTATACATGACACTTACCGTAGTGCATGCCAAGCTCTGAATTTATTGGAGAATGACCAACACTGGGATAACTGCATCAATGACGCGTGCGAAACGTCAACCCCAAGTCAAATTCGTGCATTGTTTGGCATCATTTTAACAACTTGCTCTCCATCAGCTCCTACAGAGTTATGGGAAAAATATAAGTCAAAAATGTCCGAAGATATACTTCATCGAAAGCAGTTAGAGACGTCAGACATGACTTTTGATTTTACACCAGAAATTTATAACTACACTTTAGTTGTTATAGAAGATATTTGCATAAGTATGGCAAACAAACCTCTTCAGGGTTTGGGAATGCCTTCACCTAACCGTATCGCTGCTGTTTCGACATGTGTAGAATTGGATCGTGAACAAAGTTACAGTACGAGTGATCTATTGTCGTATGTACAAAATAACATTTCCAAGTTAACGTCGGAACAAAAAGACATTTATGATACGATAATGCATTGTGTCGATAACAACGTTGGAGAAATTTTCTTTTTGGATGCGCCAGGAGGTACTGGTAAAACGTTTGTGATAAAACTGATTCTGGCATCAATTCGATCTAAAAATGATATAGCGTTGGCAATTGCGTCGTCCGGAATAGCCGCAACATTGCTGCCTGGTGGAAGAACTGCTCATTCCGCTTTGAAATTGCCTCTGAACTTGCATTCTACAGAAACTCCCACGTGCAATATTTCCAAATCATCTGGGATGGGTAAAGTATTGCAGCAATGCAAACTTATTATTTGGGATGAGTGCACAATGGCACACAAAAAATCGCTCGAGGCTCTGGATCAATGCTTGAAAGATTTAAGAGGGAATTCGAAACCCTTTGGCAGCACATTAATATTGCTTGCAGGAGATTTCAGGCAAACATTACCTATAATACCTAGATCAACTCCTGCAGACGAAATGAATGCTTGCCTGAAAAATTCTAATTTATGGGCACACGTAAAAACATTAAAATTAACTACAAATATGCGTGTCCGATTGCAAAACGATGACTCTGGTCAAACATTTTCAGATCAATTGCTAGCAATGGGAAACGGAAAGCTCCCAGTAGACTCAATTTCAGGACGTATACAACTACCTGCTGATTTCTGTAATTTAGTGACGTCCAAAAATGAATTGATTGAAAATATATTTCCGAATATTCTAAAAAATTATAAAAATAATAAATGGCTAAGTGAAAGAGCGATTCTCGCACCCAAGAATATAGACGTCCACGAAATCAACAATATTGTTTTGACCAAGATTCAAGACCAGGCAGTCCTTTACAAGTCAGTCGACACAGTTTTGGAACCAAATGAAGCGGTTAATTATCCATCTGAATTTTTAAATTCCATAGATCTTTCAGGGTTTCCACCACACGTGCTACAACTAAAAATAGGCGTACCAATAATATTGTTACGTAACATAAACCCACCAAAGCTTTGCAATGGCACTCGACTTGCCGTAAAAAAAACAATGGAAAACCTAATAGAGGCCACAATCCTGACAGGGCCTTTTGAGGGTGAGGCTGTTCTTATTCCTCGCATTCCCATGATTCCAACAGATCTGCCTTTTCAATTTAAAAGATTGCAATTCCCAATTCGATTAGCATTTGCAATCACCATTAACAAAGCTCAAGGTCAATCATTAGAAAAATGTGGTATTGATCTTAATACTGATTGTTTTTCCCATGGACAATTGTACGTTGCATGTTCGAGGGTCGGTAAACCTGACAATCTATTTATATGCAGCGAGAATTGGACAGCGAAGAATGTTGTATATTCTCAAGTTTTACGAAGTTAGTTGTATTTCGGAACCAAATGAAGCGGTTAATTATCCATCTGAATTTTTAAATTCCATAGATCCTTCAGGGTGTCCACTACACCTGCTACAACTAAAAATAGGTGTACCAATAATACTTTTAAGAAATATCAACCCACCAAAGCTTTGCAATGGCACGCGACTTGCCGTAAAAAAAACAATGGAAAACCTAATAGATGCCACAATCTTGACAGGGCCTTATGAGGGTGAGGCTGTTCTTATTCCTCGCATTCCCATGATTCCAACGGATCTGCTTTTTCAATTTAAAAGATTGCAATTCCCAATTCGATTAGCATTTGCAACCACCATCAACAAAGCTCAAGGGCAATCACTAGAAAAATGCGGTATAGATCTTAATACAGATTGCTTTACCAATGTACAATTGTATGTTGCATCTTTGAGGGTCGGTAAACCTGACAATCTATTTATACGCACAGACAATGGGACAGCGAAGACTGTTGTATATTCACAAGTTTTACGTAGTTAATTTGTATTGTATCTATCTATCTATCTATCTATATAAAAACGAGTTGTGTGTATGCATGTTTGTTTGTTTGTAAAAAGAACGTTTGCATATGACGTCATTATTAGTACATACGGCTTTGTATATGGACAGACAATGGGAAAGCCAAGAATGTTGTATATTCGCAATTTTTACGTAGTTTGAAACACATATATAAATCTATCTATATTCACAGGTGGGACACAGGGACACAAATACAATGGCGCGTAACTAATATGGCGCGTAACGACTTACGCGCGCGGGGGGGCTTGGGGGGGGCGCGAAGCGCCCCCACCAACTAGGTGTTGGGGTGGCGCGAAGCGCCACCCCAACAGCTAGTATATATATATATATATACCTGTGAATATATATATATATATATATATATATATATATATATATATATATATATATATATATATATATATACCTGTGAATATATATATATATATATATATATATATATATATATATATATATATATATATATATATATATATATATATATGTTTTTAGCTACGTAAAACTTGCGAATATAAAACATTCATCGCTGTCCCATTGTCTGTGCATATAAATAGATTGTCAGGTTTACCGACTCTTGAACATGCAACATCTAATTGCCCATGGGAAAAAACAATCCGTATTCAGATCTATACCTCACGATTCTAATGATTGCCCTTGAGCTTTGTTGATGGTGATTGCTAATCGAACATTCTCGGTGATCCCGTCGTCATTTATATATCCCCCTGTGCCCTCCGGCGTCCCTGTTGTAGTTATGTCCCTGTGTCCCGGTCATTTATATTCCCTGTGTCCCGGTCGTCATTTGTTTCCCGGTGTCCCAGTCTGTAATTTCTCTTTGAGTGTCCCGGTCGTCATTTATATTCCCTGTGTCCCGGTCGTCAATTGTGTCCTGGTGTCCCAGTCTGTATATACATTTGTTTTTGAATTGGTATATAATAAAATAAATTTTTTGGTTTTTACCTCTTTTTTAGCTTTTATAGTTCTTTTTCTTTTTAGTTTTTTTTTGCAGTTATTACCTATTTTTAGTTTTTTTATTTTTATTTTTATTTTTTTTAGTTTTCTTTATTTTTCAGCTTTTTTCCTTTTTTAGTTTTTCTCTTTTTTAGTTTTGAAATAAATTTTTTGTTTTTTTCCTTTTTTCTTTTTAGTTTTTTTTTTGGTTTTTACCTTTTTTTTAGCTTTTTAGTTTATTTTCTTTTTTATTTTTAGTTTTTTTTTTAGTTTTTACCTTTTTTAAGTTTTTTTATTTTTATTTTTATTTTTTTTTTTAGTTTCGTTTTTCTCCTTTATTTTTCAGTTTTTTTCTTTTTTATTTTTTTTTATTTTTTAGTTTTTAGTTTTTTACCTTTTTTTTAGTTTTTTTAGTTTTTTAGCCTTTTTTAGTTTGTTTTATTAGTTTATAGTTTCTTTTTCTTTTTAGTTTTTTTTGTATTTTTTTTTTGTTTTTTTAGCTTTCTTTTCTTAGCTTTTTTTTTCTTTTTTAGTTTTTAGTTTTTTACCTTTTTTTTAGCTTTTTTAGTTGTTTTTTTTTTCTTTTTAGTTTTTTTGTAGTTTTTACCTTTTGTTAGTTTTTTTCTTCTTTTGTATTAATACTAAATTCAAGGTTCGTACCCGGAACCTCTCGAACCTAGAACCTGGAATATAACGCGTTAACAACTCAGCTACATCGGCTTGAATACTTTCGTTTTAGAATTGGTATATGAGGAAATAATTCAGACCGTCACTCGACAGACAGACAGACAACTTAATTTTATATATGAAGAATATATATATATATATATATATATATATATATATATATATATATATATATATATATATATATATATATATATATATATATATATATATATATATATATATATATATATATATATATATATATATATATATATATATATATATATATATATACTAGCTGTTGGGGTGGCGCTTCGCGCCACCCCAACACCTAGTTGGTGGGGGCGCTTCACGCCCCCCCAAGCCCCCCCGCGCGCGTAAGTCGTTACGTGCCATATTAGTTACGCGCCATTGTAGTTGTCTCCCTATGTCCAACCTGGTCGATTCCCTGTGTCGCCGTCGTCATTTATATATCCCCCTGTGCCCCCCGGCGTCCCTGTTGTATTTGTGTCCCTGTGTCCCCGGTGTCCCGGTCGTCATTTGTGTCCCGGTGTCCTGGTCTGTATATACATTCGTTTTTGAATTGGTCTTTTTTTAGGTTTTAGTTTTTTACCTTTTTTTTATTTTTTTAGTTATACCTCATAATTCTAATGATTGCCTTTGAGCTTTGTTGATGGTGATTGCTAATCGAACATTCCCTGTGTCCCCGTCGTCTTTTATATATCCCCCTGTGCCCCCCGGCGTCCCCGTTGTAGTTGTGTCCCTGTGTCCCGGTCGTCATTTATATTCCCTGTGTCCCGGTCGTCATTTGTATCCCGGTGTCCCGGTTTGTATAGGCTATACATTCGTTTTTGAAATGGTATATGATGAAATAAATTTTTGTATTTTTCCCCTTTTTTTTTTATTTTTTTTTGGTTTTTACTTTTTTTTTTAGTTTTTTTTAGTTTTTTTTCTTTTTTCTTTTTCTTTTTTTTTATTTTATTTTTTTTAGTTTTGTTTTTCTCCTTTATTTTTCATTTTTTTCCTTTTTTTAATTTTTTTTCTTTTTTAGTTTTTTTAGTTTTTTTTTTATTAGTTTTTTGATTTTTTTTCTTTTTAGTTTGTTTGTAGTTTTTACCTTTTTTTAGTTTTTTTTTTAGCTTTTTTTTTACTTATGTCCTGGTCGTCATTTATACTCCCTGTGTCCCGGTCGTCATTTGTGTCCCGGTGCTTTGTTGATGGTGATTGCGCCGGTGTCCCGGTCGTCATTTGTGTCCCGATGTCCCGGTCTGTAATTTCGTCAGTCGAAAACATGAAGTCAGCCGACACAGAAACATGACGTCACCTGATCCACAGACAGACAGACAGACAACTTATTTATATATATATATATATATATATATATATATATATATATATATATATATATATATATATATATATATATATATATATATATACATTTATATATATACTAGCTGTTGGGGTGGCACTTCGCGCCACCCCAACACCTAGTTGGTGGGGCGCCTGCCGAGGAAGCGTCTCAAAGGCTTGCTTCTCAAAGAGAAATCACCAAAAGAAAGCGTGCCGAGGAATCACAAGAGCAACCTGAAAATTTTCGCCTTGCATTCAGGTACAGCCCAGTCGATGATTACAGCTTGAGTAAATCTGTTCAAATCGGGACTATGTCTAAAATTTGTCCCTATTGCAAAGCCTTGAAATTTACTGGTGAAACAATGGGAATGTGTTGTGCCTCAGGAAAAGTTAAACTTTCTCTACTGGCTGCACCACCAGAGCCATTGAAGACTTTGCTTACTGGAACTACGTCAGAATCTAAGCGTTTTTTTTTTATCACAGATCAGAAAATATAACTCATGTTTCCAAATGACGTCGTATGGTGCCCAATTCGAAAATCCGGATCAATTTATGCCTACTTTCAAATTCAAAGGGCAAATTTATCATAGAGCAGGGTCCCTACTACCATTCTCAGGCGATAATCATAGTTTTTTACAATTGTACTTCATCAGTGATAGAAATTCTGAATTGAATGCACGATGCAAAATTTCTCCCGACGTTTAAAGGACAATCGTTTCCCAATTGCAACATCTTTTCCACGAAAATAATAATTTAATGCGTCTGTTCAATACAGCCATCGATTTGATGCCTACTGATACGCATAAAATTGTTATTTCCGCTGACAAAACGCCTCCTGGCCAACATTTGCGTAGATACAATGCTCCAACTATCGACGAAGTTGCAATAGTTATGGTCGGTGATCAGTTTTTACTTCGAGATATTATTCTTCATAAGTGAAACGCTCAGTTGGTAAGAATTTCTGAAACTCATCGATGCTACGATGCCCTACAATATCCTATCATTTTTTGGGATGGAGCCGACGGCTATCACTTTAATACTAAATTGATAAATCCAGCCACTAATAAAGAAATGAATAAGAAATGCAGTGCAATGGATTATTATTCCTATAGACTAATGATTCGGCAGGATGAAGACAATTATATTTTAAAATGCCGTCAATTGTTTCACCAATACGTCGTTGATATGTATGCAAAAACTGAATCAGAACGTTTGCTATTTATCCGTCTGAATCAGACCAAGCTCCGCTCTGAACAATACATTCATTTTCGATATGCAGATGTAAATGTCGGTAATACCACAAACGTTGGAAGATTAACGATTTTACCTTCGTCATATAATGGCAGTCCCCGTCATATGCATGAATATGTTCAAGATGCTATTGCGTACTCTCATCTCTATGGTTGTCCAGATTTATTTATTACATTAACATGTAATCAATCTTGGGACGAGATACAGCAGCTTTTAATTCAAGGACAATCGGCGGTTCATAGACATGACATTACGGCCCGTGTCTTCCGGCAAAAGTTGAAGTCAATGATAAACAACATAGTAAAACTTGAAGTGTTTGGGTCAGTGCGATGCTGGAGTTACTCAGTGGAATGGCAGAAACGAGGATTGCCAAACACACATATACTAATCTGGCTACACAATTACTGGCAATGATGGTTACCCACAATATATATATATATATATATATATATATATATATATATATATATATATATATATATATATATATATATATATATATATATAAATAAGTTGTCTGTGTGGGTCTGTCTGTCGGGTGACGGGGGTCATGTTTGTGTGTTGACTGACGTCATGAAGTTAGTTGTCGTCATTTTTGTTATGACGGTGAGGTCATTAAAGATATTTAAGACATGTGTTCACGTAGAAATCTATTAATGTTTAACTGTTTAAAATGACTGATGAACTTACAATGGCAACAGCCGAGGAAAATGCTCAAAGAGTCTATGCCAAAAAACTTGCTGCTGATAGAGAAAGTAAGAAAAGAAAGCGTGCCGAGGAATCAAAAGAACAGCAAGGAAACAGGCTTGAGGCTGATACAGAAAGTAAGAAAAGAAAGTGTGCCGAGGAATCAAAAGAACAGCAAGGAAACAGGCTTGAGGCTGATAGAGAAAGAAAGAACAGAAAGCGTGCCGAGGAACTACCAGAGCAACGCGGAACCAGACTTGCTGCCAAAAGAAAAAGTGAAAAAAGAAGGCGTGCCGAGGAACTACCAGAGCAACATGAAACCAGACTTGCTGCTAAAAGAGAAAGTGAAAAAAGAAGGCATGCCGAGGAACTACCAGAGCAACATGAAACCAGACTTGCTGCTAAAAGAGAAAGTGAAAAAAGAAGGCGTGCCGAGGAATCACAAGAACAGCAAGAAATCAGGCTTGCTGCTGATAGAGAAAGTAAGAAAAGAAAGCGTGCCGAGGAATCAGAGCAAGAAATGAATAAGAAATGCAGTGCAATGCATTATTATTCCTATAGACTAATGATTCTGCAGGATGAAGAAAATTATATTTTAAAATGCCGTAAATTGTTTCACCAATTTGTCGTTGATATGTATGCTAAAATTGAATCAGAACGTTTGCTATATATCCGCCTGAATCAGACCAAGCTCCGCTCTGAACAATACATTCATTTGCAAGATGCAGTTATAAATGACGGTAATACCACAAACGTTGGAAGATTAACAATTTTACCTTCGTTTTATGCTGGCAGTCCCCGTCATATGCATGAATATGCTCAAGATGCCATTGCGTATGTTCGTCTCTATGGTCGTCCAGATTTATTTATTACATTTACAGGTAATCAATCTTGGGACAAGATACTGCAGTTTTTATTTCAAGGACAATCGGCGGTTCATAGACATGACATTACGGCCCGTGTCTTCCGGCAAAAGTTGAAATCACTGATAAACTACATAGTAAATTTTGAAGTATTTGGGTCAGTGCGATGCTGGATGTACTCAGTGGAATGGCAAAAACGAGGTTTGTCACACGCACATATACTAATCTGGCTACATAAAAAATTACTTCGAACGAAATTGATGATGTGATTTCCGCTGAAATACCTGACGAAAATGTCGATAAGGGGTTACATGATATTATTGTAAAAAATTTGATACATGGACCTTACGGTGCACTGAACGAAAATTCACCATGCATGGCCAAAGGAAGGTGCACAAAGCAATATCCTCGACTTTTAGTATCCAACACAATTACTGGCAATGATGGCTACCCACAATATAGAAGATCTACTGAAGATGGCGGTAAAACAGCAATAATAAAGAAGCGTAACGGTACCACCATCGAAGTAGATAACCAGTGTGTTTTTCCATATTCCCCATTATTATCAAAAACATTTAATGCACACATAAACGTTGAATACTGTAACTCCGTAAAGGCAATCAAATACATATGTAAATACGTCAACAAAGGCAGTGACATGGCAGTTTTTGGCTTGCAGCCCGAAATCAAAGATATCGACAAAATCGTACAATATCAGGCTGGAAGATACATAAGCAGTAATTGAAGCTGTTTGGCGAATTCTTTCATTTCCGATACATGAACTCACTTAGCGGTACATTTACAGAATGGTCAACGTGTTTATTTCTCGGAAACCAACGTGCAACAAAGAGCCCTGAATCCACCGGATACAAAGTTAACAGGTTTCTTTTTGCTTCGGAAAAATGATTCTTTTGCAAAAAAACTGCTGTATACTGAAGTGCCTTTGTATTACACGTGGAATACTATAAATAAAGTATTTGAACGACGAAAACAGGGTAAGTCAGTCTAAGGCCAACCTACAATCTTCAAAGATACCACGACAGGAAGACTCTACTCCGTTCACCCCAATCAACATGAATGCTTCTTTCTACGCCTGCTTTTGGTGAATGTACTCGGTCCGAACACTTACCATAGTGCATGCCAAGCTCTGAATTTATTGGAGAATGACCAACACTGAGATAACTGCATCAATGACGCGTGCGAAACGTCAACTCCAAGTCAAATTCGTGCATTGTTTGGCATCATTTTAACAACTTGCTCTCCATCAGCTCCTACAGAGTTATGGGAAAAATATAAGTAAAAAATATCAGAAGATATACTCCATCGAAAACAGTTAGAGACGTCAGATATGACTTTTGATTTTACATCAAAAATTTAAAACTACACTTTAGTTATTATAGAAGATTTGTGCGTACGTATGGCAAACAAACCTCTTCAGGATTTGGGAATGCCTTCACCTAACCGTATTGCTGCTGTTTCGACATGTGTAGAATTGGATCGTGAACAAAGTTACAGTACGAGTGATCTATTGTCGTATGTACAAAATAACATTTCCAAGTTAACGTCGGAACAAAAAGACATTTATGATACGATAATGCATTGTGTCGATAACAACGCTGGAGAAATTTTCTTTTTGGATGTGCCAGGAGGTACTGGTAAAACGTTTGTGATAAAATTGATTCTGGCATCAATTCGATCAAAAAATGATATAGCGTTGGCAATTGCGTCGTCCGGAATAGCCGCAACATTGCTGCCTGGTGGAAGAACTGCTCATTCCGCTTTGAAATTGCCTCTGAATTTGCATTCTACAGAAACTCCCACGTGAAATATTTCCAAATCATTTGGGATGGGTAAAGTATTGCAGCAATGCAAACCTACTATTTGGGATGAGTGCACAATGGCACACAAAAAATCGCTAAATCGCTCGAGGCTCTGGATCAATGCTTGAAAGATTTGCGAGGGAAGTCGAAACCCTTTGGCAGCACATTAATATTGCTTGCGGGAGATTTCAGGCAAACATTCCCTATAATACCTAGATCAACTCCTGCAGACGAAATGAATGCTTGCCTGGAAAATTCTAATTTATGGGCACACATAAAAACATTAAAATTAACTACAAATATTCGTGTCCGATTGCAAAACGACGAATCTGGTCAAACTTTTTCAGATCAATTGCTGGCAATTGGAAACGGAAAGCTCCCAGTAGACTCAATTTCAGGACGTATACAACTACCTGCTGATTTCTGTAATTTAGTGATGTCCAAAAATGAATTGATTGAAAAAGTATTTCCAAATTTTCTAAACAATTATAGAAATAATAAATGACTAAGTGAAAGAGCGATTCTTGCACCCAAAAATATAGACGTCCACGAAATCAACAATATTGTTTTGACCAAGATTCGAGACCAGACAGTCCTTCACAAGTCAGTCGACACAGTTTTGGAACCAAATGAAGCGGCTAATTATCCCTCTGAATTTTTAAATTCCGTGGATCTTTCAGGGTTTCCACCACACGTGCTACAACTAAAAATAGGCGTACCAATAATACTTTTAAAAAATATAAACCCACCAAAGCTTTGCAATGGCACACGACTTGCCGTAAAAAAAACAATGGAAAACCTAATAGAGGCCTAAATCTTGACAGGGCCTTTTGAGGGTGAGGCTGTTCTTATTCCTCGCATTCCCATGATTCCAACGGATCTGCCTTTTCAATTTAAAAGATTGCAATTCCCAATTCGATTAGCATTTGCAATCACCATTAACAAAGCTCAAGGTCAATAATTAGAAAAATGTGGTATAGATCTTAATACTTATTGTTTTTCCCATGGACAATTGTACGTTGCATGTTCGAGGGTCGGTAAACCTGACAATCTATTTATATGCAGCGACAATTGGACAGCGAAGAATGTTATATATTCGCAAGTTTTACGCAGTTAATTTCTATTGTATATATCTATCTATCTATCTATATAAAAACGAGTTGTGAGTATGCATGTTTTTTTGTTTGTAAAAAGAGCGTTTGCATATGACGTCATTATTAGTACATAAGGCTTTGTATATGCACAGACAACGGGAAAGCCAAGAATGTTGTATATTCGCAAGTTTTACGTAGTTTGAAACACATATATAAATCTATCTATATTCATAGGTGGTACACAGGGACACAACTACAATGGCGTGTAACAACTTACTTGCGCGGGGGGGATTGGGGGGGGGGGTACGAAGCGCCCCGACCAACTAGGTGTTGGGGTGGCGCGAAGCGCCTCCCAATATATATGTATATATATATATATATATATATATATATATATATATATATATATATATATATATATATATATATATATATATATATATATATATATATATATATATATATATATATATATATATATATATATATATATATATATATATATATATATATATATATATATATATATATATATATATATATATATAGTTTTTGGCTTGCAGTCCAAAATAAAAGATGTCGACGAGATCGTACAATATCAGTCTGGAAGATACATAAGCAGTAATAACGCTGTTTGACAAATTCTTTCATTTCCGATACATGAACGTAGTCAAGCTGTTGCTCACTTAGCGGTACATTTACAGAATGGTCAACGTGTTTATTTTTCGGAATCCAACGTGCAACAAAGAGCCCTGAATCCACCGGATACAAAGTTAACTGCTTTCTTTTCGCTAAGCAAAAATGATTCTTTTGCAACAAAACTGCTGTATACTGAACTAAAGTATTTGAAAGTCGAAAACAGGGCAAGTCAGTCGACGGCCATCTTCAAAGATACCACGATAGGAAGACTCTACACCGTTCACCCCAATCAACATGAAAGCTTCTTTCTACGCCTGCTTTTAGTGAATGTACCCGATCCGACGTCCTTTGAGTATATGAGAACTGTAAACGGTACTATACATGACACTTACCGTAGTGCATGCCAAGCTCTGAATTTATTGGAGAATGACCAACACTGGGATAACTGCATCAATGACGCGTGCAAAACGTCAACTCCAAGTCAAATTCGTGCATTGTTTGGAATCATTCTAACAACTTGCTTTCCTTCAGCTCCTACAGAGTTATGGTTAAAATATAAGTCGAAAATGTCTGAAGATATACTCCATCGAGAATGGTTAGACATGTCAGATATGACTTTTGATTTTACATTAGAAATTCATAACTACACTTTAGTTATTATAGAAGATTTGTGCGTATATATGGGAAACAAACCTCTTCAGGATTTGGGAATGCCTTCACCTATTCGTACCGCTGCTGTTTCGACATCTGTAGAATTGGATCGTGAACAAATTTACAGTACAAGTGATCTATTGTCGTATGTACAAAATAACATTTCCAAGTTAACGTCGGAACAAAAGGATATTTATGATACAATAATGCATTGTGTCGACAACAGCGTTCTAGAAATTTTCTTTTTGGATTCGCCAGGAGGTATTGGTAAAACGTTTGTGATAAAACTGATTCTGGCATCAATTCGATCAAAAAATGATATAGCGTTGGCTATTGCGTTGTCTGGAATAGCCACAACGTTGCTGCCTGGTGGTAGAACTGCTCATACCGCTTTGAATATGCCTCTGAATTTGCATTCTACAGAAACTCCCACGCGCAATATTTCCAAATCTTCTGGGATGGGTAAAGTATTGCAGCAATGCAAACTTTGTATTTGGGACGAGTGCACAATGGCACACCAAAAATCGCTCGAGGTTCTGGATCAATGTTTGAAAGATTTGCGAGGGAATTCGAAACTTTTTGGCAGCATATTAATATTGCTTGTGGGAGATTTCAGGCAAACATTACATATAATACCTAGATCAATCCCTGCAGATGAAATGAATGCTTGCCTGAAAAATTCTAATTTATGGGCACACGAAAAAACATTAAAATTAACTGCAAATATGCGTGTCCGAGTGCGAAACGATGACTCTGGTCAAACATTATCAGATCAATTGCTGGCAATTGGAAACGGAAAGCTCCCAGTAGACTCAATTTCAGGACGTATACAACTACCTGCTAAATTCTGTAGTTTAGTGACGTCCAAAAATGAATTGATTGAAAAAGTATTTCCGAATATTCTAAACAATTATAAAAATAATAAATGGCTAAGTGAAAGAGTGATTCTTGCACCCAAAAATATAGACGTCCACGAAATCCACAATATTGTTTTAACCAAGATTCGAGACCAGGCAGTCCTTTACAAGTCAGTCGACACAGTTTTGGAACCAAATGAGGCGGTTAATTATCCATCTGAATTTTTAAATTCCGTTGATCTTTCAGGGTTTCCACCACACCTGCTACAATTAAAAATAGGCGTACCAATAATACTGTTAAGAAATATCAACTCACCAAAGTTTTGCAATGGCACACGACTCGCCGTAAAAAAAAAGAAAACGTAATAGAGGCCACAATCTTGACAGGACCTTTTGAGGGTGAGGCTGTTCTTATTCCTCGCATTCCCCTGATTCCAACGGATCTGTCTTTTCAATTTAAAAGATTGCAATTCCCAATTCGATTAGCATTTGCAATCACCATCAACAAAGCTCAAGGTCAATCTCTAGAAAAATGTGGTATAGATCTTAATACTGATTGTTTTTCCCATGGACAATTGTACGTTGCATGTTTGAGGGTCGGTAAACCTGACAATCTATTTATATGCAGCGACAATTGGACAGCGAAGAATGTTGTATATTCGCAAGTTTTACGCAGTTAATTTGTGTTGTTTCTATCTATCTATATAAAAACGAGTTCTGTGTATGCATGTTTGTTTGTTTTTAAAAAGAGTGGTTGCATATGACGTCATTATAAGTACATAAGGCTTTGTATATGCACAGACAATGGGAAAGCCAAGAATGTTGAATATTCGCAATTTTTACGTAGTTCAAAACACATATATAAATCTATCTATATTCATAGGTGGTTCACAGGGACACAACTACAATGGCGCGTAACGACTTAAGCTTGCAGGGGGCCCCCAACATCTAGTATATATATGTTTTTAACTACGTAAAACTTGTGAATATACAACATTCTTTGCTGTCCCATTGTCTGTGCATATAAATAGTTTGTTAGGTTTACCGACTCTTGATCTTGCAATTAAATAAAAAAAAAAACAAGTTTTTTTAACTGAAAGTAAGGAGCGACATTAAAACTTAAAACGAACAGAAATTACTTCGTATATGAAAGAGGCTGCTTCCTCATCAACGCCCCGCTCTTTACGCTAAAGTTTGACTCTGTCTCTCAATTCTTCTTTTTAAAACAGTAAAAAACTTTAGCGTAAAGAGCGGGGCGTTAATGAGGAAGCAGCCTCTTTCATATACGAAGTAATTTCTGTTCGTTTTAAGTTTTAATGTCGCTCCTTACTTTCAGTTAAAAAAACTTGTTTTTTTTTATTTAATTTCTGAACGTTTTTGAATCAATGCATGTTTTGATTTTGGCTCTCCGCAGAGGAATAATTAAAACGAAATTTGCATTTTTTTTTTTGGCTAAATGGCTTTCTCATAATTTTCATTGAATGATTTTGAGAAAAAAAGAGCGGGGGAGGAAGCCTAGTTGCCCTCCGATTTTTCGGTCAATTAAAAAGGCAACTAGAACTTTTAATTTTTTACGAATATTTTTATTAGTAAAAGATTTACGTAACTTATAAATTAGGTTACGTAAAGAACTTTTGTATTCTCATATTTTTATTATATATATGAGGGGGTTCGCCCCCTTGTCAGATCCCCGCTCTTTACACTAAAGCTTAAATTTTGTCCCAATTCATTAAGAATGACCCCAGAATCACAAAAGCCGTAGAATAAATAGTTGAAATTACTAAAAATACTTTAACGTAAAGAGCGAGGTATTAGGAGGAGGTGAGCCCCTCAAATGGATAATAATTTCTGTTTGTTTTAAGTTTTAATGCTGTTCCTTACTTCCAGCTGAAAGAACTTTTTCATATTTATTTTTTCATTGTGTTTTTAAATAATGCTAGTAAATCCTGCGCTCCCTTCATGGAGATTTTCTTCCCCCATGACAAATTATCGATGGAAAGTTCCCCCAGCATATCCCCCTATTCTCAACCCCTCCCCCAACCAAAAAAACACTCCTGAAAACGCCTGTACACTTCCCAATAACCATTACTATATGTAAGCATTGGTCAAAGTTTGTAACTTGTTGCCCCTCCCATGGGGACTTTGGGGGAGTAAGTCGTCCCCAAAGACATAGTTATAAGGTTTTTCGACTACACTGAATAAAATGGCTATCTCAGAATTTTGATCCGTTGACTTTGGTAAAATAATTAGCGTGGGAGGGGGCCTAGGTGCCCTCCAATTTTTTGGTCACTTAAAAAGGGCACTAGAACTTTTCATTTCCGTTAGAATGATCCCTCTTGCAACATTCTAGGACAACTGGGTCGATACGATCACCCCTGGGGAAAAAAAAACAAAAAACAAAAAACAAAAAAACAAATAACACGCATCCGTGATCTGCCTTCTGGCAAAAAATACAAAATTCCACATTTTTGTAGATAGGAGCTTGAAACTTCTACAGTAGGGTTCTCTGATACGCTGAATCTGATGGCGTGATTTTCGTTAAGATTCTATGACTTCTAGGGGGCGTTTCTACCTATTATCTAAAATAACGCAAATTTTCTCAGGCTCGTAACTTTTGATGGGTAAGACAAAACTTGATGAAACTTATATATTTAAAATCAGCATTGAAATGCGATTCTTTTGATGTAGGTATTGGTATCAAAATTCCATTTTTTAGAGTTTTGATTACTATTGAGCCGGGTCGCTCCTTACTACTGTTCGTTACCACGAACTGTTTGATACATAATTTTCCATGGGAAAACAATCCGTAATCAGATTTATACCGCATTTTTCTAGTGATTGCCCTTGAGCTTTGTTGATGGTGATTGCTAATCGAATATTCCCTGCTTCCCCGTCGTCATTTATGTATCCCCCTTTACCCTTCCGGCGTCCCTGTTGTAGTTGTGTCAATGTGTCCCGGTCGTCATTTGTGTTCCGGTGTCCCAGTCTGTAACGTCATAAAGTCTTCAATGGTTCTGGTGGTGCAGCCAGTTTAGAAAGTTTAACTTTTCCTGAGGCGCAACACATTCCCATTGTTTCTCCATTAAATTTCAAGGCCTTGCAATAGGGACAAAATTTAGACATAGTCCCGATTTGAACACATCTACTCAAGCTGTTATCATTGACTGGGCTGTACCTGAATGCCAGGCGATGATTTTGACGTTGCTCTTTTGATTCCTCGTCACGCTTTCTTTTGGCACCATCTCTTTGAGCCGCAATCCTGTTTTCATATTGCTCCTGTGATTCCTCGGCACGCTTTCTTTTGGCATTATCTCTTTGAGCTGCAAGCCTGTTTTCACGTTGTTTTTGTGATTCCTCGGCATGCTTTCTTTCGTTACTTTCTCTTTTAGCCGCAACCCTGTTTTTAGGTTGCTCTTGTTTGGCATTATCTCTTTGAGCCGCAAGTCTGTTTTATTCCTATAATGACGTCATATACAGACATATTAAATACATACATAACGTCATGCTCAATCCTTTTGCAATAGGGACAAATTTTAGATATAGTCCCGATTTGAACACATCTACTCAAGCAATAATCATCGACTGGGCTGTAACTCAATGCCAGGCGATAATTTTCACATTGATCTTTTGATTCCTTGGCACTCTTTCTTTTGGCATTATCTCTTAAAGCCGCAAGCCTGTTTTCACGTTTCTCTTGTGATTCCTCGACACACCTTCTTTTTTTACTTTTTCTTTCAGCAGCAAATCTGGTTCCACGTTGCTCTGTTGATTTCAAAACAGTTTAATAAAATTATTATTTATTATTCAAAAGTTCTAACTACCTGTGTTGGGGCAGTGGGTTTGACCTTAGCGTGGTAATACGGGACCCAGAGATCGAACCAAGTTGCAAGAATGCTCTACAGGGCCGACGCAGGGACCTTAGTAGTCAAGAAGCGTTGTTAATCCGATACAAATACAAATACAGTAGCTCAGTTGGTAAAGCGTTATTTTCCAGGTTCTAGGTCCGAGAGGTTCCAGGTTCGAACCTTGGCTTTAGCATTAATACAAAAGAAGAAAAAAACTAAGAAAAGATAAAAATTACAAAAAAAATTAAAAAGAAAATACGAAAAAAACTAAAAAAGGTAAAAACTAAAAAAAAAAAACTAAAAAGAAAAAAGAGAAAAAACTAAAAAGGTAAAAAAAGGTAAAAACCAAAAAAAAACTAAAAGGAAAAAAGAAAAAAAATTATTTCATCATATACCAATTCAAAAACGAATGTATATACAGACCGGGGAATATAAATTACGACCGGGACACTCAAAGAGAAATTACAGACTGGGACACCGGGACACAAATGACAACTGGGACGAGTGTGTCGACAAACGTCATGTTTGTATGTCGACTGACGTCATGATTTTCGACTATAAATGACGACTGGGATACAGGGACACAACTACAACGGGGACGCCGGGGGCACAGGGGGATATATAAATGACGATGGGGACACCGGGAATGTTTGATTAGCAATCACCATCAACAAAGCTTGAGGGCAATCATTAGAATAATGAGGTATAAATCTGAATACGGATTGTTTTTCCCATGGAAAATTATATGTTGCATGTTCAAGAGTCGCTAAACCTGACAATCTATTTATATGGGACAGCGAAGAATATTGTATATTCGCAAGTTCTATATATATATATATATATATATATATATATATATATATATATATATATATATATATATATATATATGTATCTATATTCACAGGCGGGACACAGAGACACAACTACAATGGCACGTAACGACTTTCGTGCGTGGGGGGTGGGCTTAGGGGGGGGCGTGAATATATATATATATACCCTATATACATATATAGGGTATTTATACATATATATATATATATATATATATATATATATATATATATATATATATATATATATATATATATATATATATATATATATCTATATATATAAAAATAAGTTGTCTGTGGATCTGTGGATCGTGGATCAGGTGACGTCATGTTTCGGCTGACGTCATGAAATTAGTTGCCATCATTTTTGCTTTGAAGGTGACGTCATTCAAGTTATATAAGACATATGTTCGCGTAGCATTCTATTAATGTTTAAGTTTACAATGACTGATGAAGATGCTCAAAGAGTCTATGCCAAAAAACTTGCTGCTGATAGAGAAAGTCAGAAAAGAAAGCGTGCCGAGGAATCAAAAGAACAGCAAGGAAACAGGCTTGAGGCTAAAGAACGCAAAACCGCGCAGTTAGATGAAGATCCACTTGGACAGCGAGAGTCAAAACATATTAAAACTGAAAATGATAGCGATGATGATTGGGTTTGGGATTTTGACTTGGATAAGGTCATCAATGACGACCAGATTTTAGTTAAAAAAACAAAGGTTCGGCGATATGTATTTCATAGTGAAGCTGAAAAATAAAGAAGAAAAAGAAAACTGAAAAAAGAAAAAAGAGAAATTACAGACTGGGATACCGGGACACAAATGACGACCGGGACACAGGGAATATAAATGACGACCAGGACACAGGTATTTAAGAATATCGTTCAAAGACAAATTTTTAATTGTAAGAAGACCGTTGAAAGAGAAATTTCTAATTGTAAAATGACTGAAAAACCTACAATGGCAACGGTACCACCATCGAAGTAGATAACCAGTGGGTTTACGGCCAACCTACCATCTTCAAAGATACCACGATAGGAAGACTCTACACCGTTCACCCCAATCAACATGAATGCTTCTTTCTACGCCTGCTTTTGGTGAATGTACCCGGTCCGACATCATTTGAGTATTTGAGAACTGTAAACGGTACTATACATGACACTTACCGTAGTGCATGCCAAGCTCTGAATTTATTGGAGAATGACCAGCACTTGGATAACTGCATCAATGACGCGTGCGAAACGTCAACCCCAAGTCAAATTCGTACACTTGCTCTCCATCAGCTCCTACAGAGTTATGGGAAAAATATAAGTCAAAAATGTCCGAAGATATACTCCATCGAAAACAGTTAGAGACGTCAGAAATGACTTTTGATTTTACATCAGAAATTTATAACGACACTTTAGTTATTATAGAAGATTTGTGCGTACGTATGGCAAACAAACCTCTTCAGGATTTGGGAATGCCTTCACCTAACCGTATCGCTGCTGTTTCGACATGTGTAGAATTGGATCGTGAACAAAGTTACAGTACGAGTGATCTATTGTCGTATGTACAAAATAACATTTACAAGTTAACGTCGGAACAAAAAGACATTTATGATACGATAGACTCAATTTCAGGACGTATACAACTACCTGCTGATTTCTGTAGTTTAGTGACGTCCAAAAATGAATTGATTGAAAAAGTATTTCCGAATATTCTAAAAAATTATAAAAATAATAAATGGCTTTTAGTTATTATAGAAGATTTTTGCGTACGTATGGCAAACAAACCTCTTCAGGATTTGGGAATGCCTTCACCTAACCGTATCGCTGCTGTTTCGACATGTGTAGAATTGGATCGTGAACAAAGTTACAGTACGAGTGATCTATTGTCGTATGTACAAAATAACATTTACAAGTTAACGTCCGAACAAAAAGACATTTATGATACGATAGACTCAATTTCAGGACGTATACAACTACCTGCTGATTTCTGTAGTTTAGTGACGTCCAAAAATGAATTGATTGAAAAAGTATTTCCGAATATTCTAAAAAATTATAAAAATAATAAATGGCTAAGTGAAAGAGCGATTCTCACACCCAAAAATATAGACGTCCACGAAATCAACAATATTGTTTTGACCAAGATTCGAGACCAGGCAGTCCTTTGCAAGTCAGTCGACACAGTTTTGGAACCAAATGAAGCGGTTAATTATCCATCTGAATTTTTACAAATAAAAATACAACTAAAAATAGGCGACCCACCAAAGCTTTGCAATGGCACGCGACTTGCCGTAAAAAAAAAATGGAAAGCCTAATAAAGGCGACAATCTTGACAGGGCATTTTGAGGGTAAGGCTGTTCTTATTCCTCGCATTCCCATGATTCCAACGGATCTGCCTTTTCAATTTAAAAGATTGCAATTCCCAATTCGATTAGCATTTGCAATCACCATTAACAAAGCTCAAGGTCAATCATTAGAAAAATGTGGTATAGATCTTAATACTGATTGTTTTTCCCATGGACAATTGTACGTTGCATGTTCGAGGGTCGGTAAACCTGACAATCTATTTATATGCAGCGACAATTGGACAGCGAAGAATGTTGTATATTCGAAAGTTTTACGCAGTTAATTTGTATTGTATCCATCTATCTATCTATCTATATAAAAACGAGTTGTGTGTATGCATGTTTGTTTGTTTGTAAAAAGAGCGTTTGCATATGACGTCATTATTAGTGCATACGGCTTTGTATATGCACAGACAATGGGAAAGCCAAGAATGTTGTATATTCGCAATTTTTACGTAGTTTAACTCCTGCAGACGAAATGAATGCTTGCCTGAAAAATTCTAATTTATGGGCACACGTAAAAATATTAAAATTAACTACAAATATGCGTGTCCGATTGCAAAACGATGATTCTGGTCAAACATTTTCAGATCAATTGCTGGCAATTGGAAACGGAAAGCTTCCAGTAGTGGGTTAAGCCAAAAATGTTGTATATTCGCAATTTTTACGTAGTTTGAAACACATATATAAATCTATCTATATTCACAGGTGGGACAGAGGGACACAACTACAATGGCGCGTAACGAATATGGCGCGTAAGGACTATTGGGGTGGCGCGAAGCGCCACCCCAACAGCTAGTATATATATATATATATATATATATATATATATATATATATATATATATATATATATATATATATATATATATATATATATATATATATATATATATATATATATATATATATATATAGCTGTCGGAGTGGTGCTTCGCGTCACCCCAACGCCTAGTTGGTGGGGGCACTTCACCCCCCCCCCCTAAGCCCCTCCGCGGGCGTAAGTCGTTACGCGCCATTGTAGTTGTGTCCCTGTGTACCACTTATGAATATAGATAGATTTATATATGTGTTTTCAACTACATAAAACTTGCAAATATACAACATTCTTGGCTTTCCCATTGTCTGCATTTACAAAGCCTTATGTACTTATAATGACGTCATATGCAAACGTTTTTTTTACAAACAAAGAAAGATGCATACACACAACTTGTTTTTATATAGATAGATAGATAGATACAATACAAATTAACTGCGTAAAACTTGCGAATATACAACATTCTTCGCTGTCCAATTGTCGCTGCATATAAATAGATTGTCAGGTTTACCGACCCTCGAACATGCAACATACAATTTTCCATGGGAAAAACAATCAGTATTAGGATCTATACCACATTTTTCTAATGATTGACCTTGAGCTTTGTTGATGGTGATTGCAAATGCTAATCGAATTGGGAATTGCAATCTTTTAAATTGAAAAGAACGATCCGTTGGAATCATGGGATTGCAAGGAATAAGAACAGCCTCACCCTCAAAAGGCCCTGTCAAGATTGTGGCCTCTATTACGTTTTTCATTGTTTTTTTTCCGGCAAGTCGTATGCCATTACAAAGCTTTGGTGGGTTTATGTTACGTGACAATATTATTGGTATGCCTATTTTTAGTTGTAGCACGTGTGGTGGAAACCCTGAAAGATCCACGGAATTGAAAAATTCAGATGGACAATTAACCGCGTCATTTGGTTCCAAAACTGTGTCGACTGACTTGTAAAGTCAGAATCTTGGTCAAAACAATATTGTTGATTTCGTGGACGTCTATATTTTTGGGTGCAAGAATCGCTCTTTCACTTAGCCATTTATTATTTTTATAATTGTTTAGAATATTCGGAAATACTTTTTCAATTAATTCATTTTTGGACGTCACTAAATTACAGAATTCAGCAGTTAGTTGTATACGTCCTGAAATTGAGTCTACTGGGAGCTTTCCGTTTCCAAATGCCAGCAATTGATCTGAAAATGTTTGACCAGAGTCATCGTTTTGCAATCGTACACGCATATTTGAAGTTAATTTTAATGTTTTTACGTGTGCCCATAAATTAGAATTTTTCAGGCAAGCATTCATTTCGTCTGAAGGGGTTGATCTAGGTATTATGGGTAATGTTTGCGTTAAATCTCCCGCAAGCAATATTAATGTGCTGCCAAAGGTATTCGAATTCCCTCGCAAATCTTTCAAACAATGATCCAGAGCCTCGAGCGATTTTTTGTGTGCCATTGTGCACTCGTCCCAAATAATAAGTTTGCATTGCTGCAATACTTTCCCCATCCCAGATGATTTGGAAATATTGCACGTGGGAGTTTCCGTAGAATGCAAATTCAGAGGCAATTTCAAAGCGGAATGAGTAGTTCTTCCACAAGGCAGCAACGTTGAGGCTATTCCGGACGACGCAATTGCCAACGCTATATCATTTTTTGATCGAATTGATGCCAGAATCAGTTTTATCTCAAACGTCTTACCAGTACCTCCTGGCGCATACAAAAAGAAAATTTCTCCAACGTTGTTATCGGTAATTCTGTAGGAACTGATGGAGAGCAAGTTGTTATTATAATGCCAAACAATGCACGAATTTGACTTGGAGTTGACGTTTCGAACGCATCATTGATGCAGTTATCCCAGTGTTGGTCATAGCGAAAAGAAAGCCGTTAACTTTGTATCCGGTGGATTCAGGGCTCTTTGTTGCACGTTGGATTCCGAAAAATAAACACGTTGACCATTCTGTAAATGTACCGCTAAGTGAACAACAGCTGGACTACGTTCATGTATCGGAAATGAAAGAATTCGCCAAACAGCTTCATTAACGCTTATGTATCTTCCAGCCTGATATTGTACGATTTCTTCGATATCTTTGATTTCGGAATGCAAGCCAAAAACTGCCATGTCACTGCCTTTGTTGACATATTTACATATGTATTTGATTACCTTTACGGAGTTACAGTATTCAACGTTTATGTGTGCATTAAATGTTTTTGATAATAATGGGGAATATGGAACAACCCACTGGTTATCTACTTCGATGGTGGTACCGTTACGCTTCTTTATTATTGCTGTTTTACCGCCATCTTCAGTAGATCTTCTTCTATATTATGGGTAACTATCATTGCCAGTAATTGTGCTGGATACTAAAAGTCGAGGATATTGGTTCGTGCACCTTATTTTGGCCATGCATGGTAAATTTTCGTTCAGTGCATTGCAAGGTCCATGTATCATATTTTTTACAACAATTTAGAATATTCGGAAATACTTTTTCAATCAATTCATTTTTGGACGTCACTAAATTACAGAAATCAGCAGGTAGTTGTATACGTCCTGAAATTGAGTCTATCGTATCATAAATGTCTTTTTGTTCCGATGTTAACTTGGAAATGTTATTTTGTACATACGACAATAGATCATTCGTACTGTAACTTTGTTCACGATCCATTCTACACATGTCGAAACAGCAGCGATACGGTTAGGTGAAGGCATTCCCAAATCCTGAAGAGGTTTGTTTGCCATACGTACGCACAAATCTTCTATAATAACTAAAGTGTAGTTATAAATTTCTGACGTAAAATCAAAAGTCATATCTGACGTCTCTAACTGTTTTCGATGGAGTATATCTTCGGACATTTTTGACTTATATTTTTCCAATAACTCTGTAGGAGCTGATGGAGAGCAAGTTGTTGAAATGATGCCAAACAATGCACGAATTTGACTTGGGGTTGACGTTTCGCACGCGTCATTGATGCAGTTATCTCAGTGTTGGTCATTCTCCAATAAATTCAGAGCTTGGCATGCACTACGGTAAGTGTCATGCATAGCACCGTTTACAGTTCTCAAATACTCAAAGGATGTCGGACCGGGTACATTCACCAAAAGCAGGCGTAGAAAGAAGCATTCATGTTGATTGGGGTGAACGGTGTAGAGTCTTCCTATCGTGGTATCTTTGAAGATGGTAGGTTGGCCATCGACTGACTTACTCTGTTTTCGACGTTCAAATACTTTATTTTTAGTATTCCACGTGTAATACGAAGGCACTTCAGTATACAGCAGTTTTTTGCAAAAGAATCATTTTTGCAAAGCGAAAAAAAAGCTGTTAATTTTGTATCCGGTGGATTCAGGGCTCTTTGTTGCACGTTGGTTTCCGAGAAATAAACACGTTGACCATTCTGTAAATGTACCGCTAAGTGAACAACAGCTGGACTACGTTCATGTATCGGAAATGAAAGAATTCACCAAACAGCTTCATTACTGCTTATGTATCTTCCAGCCTGATATTGTACGATTTCGTCGAAATATTTGATTTCGGGCTGCAAGCCAGAAACTGCCATGTCACTGCCTTTGTTGACGTATTTACATATGTATTTGATTGCCTTTACGGAGTTACAGTATTCAACGTTTATGTGTGCATTAAATGTTTTTGATGATAATGGGGAATATGGAACAACCCACTGGTTATCTACTTCGAAGGTGGTACCGTTGCCATTGTAGGTTCTTCAGTCATTTTACAATTAGAAATTTCTCTTTCAACGGTCTTCTTACAATTAAAAATTTGTCTTTGAACGATATTCTTAAATACCTGTGTCCTGTTAGTCATTTTTATTCCCTGTGTCCCCATTTGTATCCCGGTATCCCAGTCTGTAATTTCTCTTTGAGTGTCCCGGTCGTTATTTATATTCCCTCTGTCCCGGTCGTCATTTGTGTCCCGGTCTGTAATTTCTCTTTGAATGTTTTTTCTTTTTAGTATTTTTTAGTTTTTTACATTTTTTTCTTTTTTCAGTTTTCTTTTTCTTCTTTATTTTTCAGCTTCACTATGAAATACATATTGCCGAACCTTTGTTTTTTTAACTAAAATCTGGTAGGCATTGATGACCTTATCCAAGTCAAAATCCCAAACCCAATCATCATCGCTATCATTTTCAGTTTTGATATGTTTTGACTCTCGCTGTCCAGGTGGATCTTCATCTAACTGCGCGGTTTTGCGTTCTTTAGCCTCAAGCCTGTTTCCTTGCTGTTCTTTTGATTCCTCGGCACGCTTTCTTTTCTGACTTTCTCTATCAGCAGCAAGTTTTTTGGCATAGACTCTTTGAGCATCTTCATCAGCTTTTGCCATTGTAAGTTCATCAGTCATTTTAAACTTAAACATTAATAGATTTCTACGTGAACATATATGTCTTAAATATCTTTAATGACGTCACCGTCATAGCAAAAATGACGACAACTAACTTGATGGCGTCAGTCGACACAGAAACATGACGTCACCTGACAGACAGACACACAGACAGACAACTTATTTTTATATATATAGATAAGTTGGAAGTATTTTTGTATTGAGGGTTTGCATATGACGTCTGAAAAATAAAGAAGAAAAAGAAAACTGAAAAAAGAAAAATGGTAAAAAACTAAAAAAAAACTAAAAAGAAGAAACTAAAAAAAAATAAAAAATAAAAATAATTAAAAAAAGAAAATCTTAAAAAGAAAAAATGTAAAAAAAAATTAAAAAATAAAAAGGTAAAAAACTAAAAAGAAAAAAAACTAAAAAAAGCTAAACAACTAAAAAAAGAAAAAACTAAAAAAACTCGGAATTGCACAAATATTTCTATATATTTTGACAAAAGATGAAGGTAATTCGAAAACCTTAAAACAGATACCCAAATCGTTGAGATTTATTATAAATTGTTGGAGCTATAGCTTGCTTGGCACGTAAAGATTTTTCCAAGTGTCAATGTTAGAATGAACATGGACAAATTGAAGAAAACAAATCAATAAAAAGAAGAAACTTAAAAAACAAAAACTAAAAAAGAAAAAAACTAAGAAAAGAAAAAACTAAAAAAGAAAAAAAACTGAAATTAAACTGTATCTATATAGCTATATAAATGACGACCGGGACACTCAAAGAGAAATTACAGACTGGGATACCGGGACACAAATGACGACTGGGACACAGGGAATATAAATGACGACCTGGACACAGGGACACAAATACAACGGGGACGCCGGGGGCACAGGGGGATATATAAATGACGACGGGGACACAGGGAATGTTCAATTAGCAATCACCATCAACAAAGCTCAAGGGCAATCGTTAGAAAAATGCGGTATAGATATGAATACTGATTGTTTTCCCATGGACAATTATTATGTTGCAAGTTCAAGAGTTGGAAAACCTATTTATATGGATAGACAATAGGACAGCAAAGAATATTGTATATTCGCAAGTTTTACGTAGTTAAATATATATATATATATATATATATATATATATATATATATATATATATATATATATATATATATATATATATATATATATATATATATATATATATATATATATATATATATATATATATATATATATATATATATATATATATATATATATATATATATATATATATATAGCTGTTGGAGTGGCGCTTCGCGCCACCCCAACACCTAGTTGGTGGGGGCGCTTCGCGCCCCCCAAGCCCCCCCGCGCGCGTAAGTCGTTACGCGCCATATTAGTTACGCGCCATTGTAGTTGTGTCCCTATGTCCCACCTGTGAATATATATATATATATATATATATATATATATATATATATATATATATATATATATATATATATATATATATATATATATATATAATAATAAGTTGTCTGTGTGTGGATCTGTGGATCAGGTGACGTCATGTTTTGGCTGACGTCATGAAATTAGTTGCCATCATTTTTGCTTTGAAGATGACGTCATTCAAGTTATATAAGACATATGTTCGCCGTCATGTTTCGGCTGACGTCATGAAATTAGTTGCCATCATTTTTGCTTTGAAGGCGTGACGTCATTCAAGTTATATAAGACGTATGTTCGCGTAGAATTCTATTAATGTTTAAGTTTATAATGACTGATGAAGATGCTCAAAGAGTCTATGCCAAAAAACTTGCTGCTGATAGAGAAAGTCAGAAAAGAAAGCGTGCCGAGGAACTACCAGAGCAACGCGAAAGCAGACTTGCTGCTAAAAGAGAAAGTGAAAAAAGAAGGCTTGCCGAGGAATCAAAAGACCAGCAGGGAAACAGGCTTGAGGCTGATAGAGAAAGAAAGAACAGAAAGCATGCCGAGGAACTACCAGAGCAACGCAGAAGCAGACTTGCTGCTAAAAGAGAAAGTGAAAAAAGAAGGCGTGCCGAGGAACTACTAGAGCAACGCAGAAGCAGACTTGCTGCTAAAAGAGAAAGTGAAAAAAGAAGGCGTGCCGAGGAATCAAAAGACCAGCAGGGAAACAGGCTTGCTGCTGATAGAGAAAGTAAGAAAAGAAAGCGTGCCGAGGAATCAGAGCAATCTGAAAGTTATCGCCTGGCATTCAGGTACAACCCAGTCGATGATTATAGCTTGAGTAGATGTGTTCAAATCAGGACAATGTCTAAAATTTGTCCCTATTGCAAGGCCTTGAAATTCAATGCTGAAACAATGGGAATGTGTTGCGCCTCAGGAAAAGTTAAACTTCCTCTATTGGCTGCACCACCAGAGCCATTGAAGACTTTCCTTACTGGAACTACGTCAGAATCTAAGCGTTTTTTGTCAAAAATCAGACAATACAACTCATGTTTCCAAATGACGTCGTTTGGAGCCCAAATCGAAAATCCAGATCAATTTATGTCTACTTTCAAAGTAAAAGGGCAAATTTATCATAAAGCAGGGTCCCTTCTACCATTCTCAGGCGAGAATCATAAATTTTTACAATTGTACTTCATCAGTGATAGAAATTCTGAATTGAATGCACGTTGCGAAATTTCTCCCAACGTTGAAAGGACAATCGTTTCCCAATTGCAACATCTTTTCCACGAAAATAATAAGTTAGTGCGTCTGTTCAAAACAGCCATCGATTTGATGCCTACTGATACTCATAAAATTGTTATTTCCGCTGACAAAACGCCTCCTGGCCAACATGTGCGTAGATACAATGCTCCGACTATCGACGAAGTGGCAATCGTTATGGTCGGTGATCAGTTTTTACCTCGAGATATTATTCTACATAAGCGAAACGCTCAGTTGTTAAGAATTGCTGAAACTCATCGATGCTACGATGCCCTACAATATCCTATCATTTTTTGGGATGGAGCCGACGGCTATCACTTTAATATTAAATTGATGAATCCAGCCACTAACAAAGAAATGAATAAGAAATGCAGTGCAATGCATTATTATTCCTATAGACTAATGATTCGGCAGGATGAAGAAAATTATATTTTAAAATGCCTTGAATTTTTTCACCAATTTATCGTTGATATGTATGCTAAAATTGAATCAGAACGTTTGCTATATATCCGCCTGAATCAGACCAAGCTCCGCTCTGAACAATACATTCATTTGCGAGATGCAGTTATAAATGACGGTAATACCACAAACGTTGGAAGATTAACAATTTTACCTTCGTCATATGCTGGCAGTCCCCGTCATATGCATGAATATGCTCAAGATGCTATTGCGTATGTTCGTCTCTATGGTCGTCCAGATTTATTTATTACATTTACATGTAATCAATCTTGGGACGAGATACTGCAGCTTTTATTTCAAGGACAATCGGCGGTTCATAGGCATGACATTACGGCACGTGTCTTCCGGCAAAAGTTGAAATCACTGATAAACTACCTTGTAAAACATGAAGTGTTTGGGTCAGTGCGATGCTGGATGTACTCAGTGGAATGGCAAAAACGAGGTTTGCCACACGCACATATACTAATCTGGCTACATAAAAAAATTACTTCAAACGAAATTGATGATGTGATTTCCGCTGAAATACCTGATAAAAATGTCGATAAGGGGTTACATGATATTATTGTAAAAAATATGATACATGGACCTTGCGGTGCACTGAACGAAAATTCACCATGCATGGCCAAAGGAAGGTGCACAAAGCAATATCCTCGAATTTTAGTACCCAAAACAATTACTGGCAATGATGGTTACCCACAATATAGAAGAAGATCTACTGAAGATGGCGGTAAAACAGCAATAATAAAGAAGCGTAACGGTACCACCGTCGAAGTAGATAACCAGTGGGTTGTTCCATATTCCCCTTTATTATCAAAAACATTTAATGCACACATAAACTTTGAATACTGTAACTCCGTAAAGGCAATCAAATACATATGTAAATACGTCAACAAAGGCAGTGACATGGCAGTTTTTGGCTTGCAGTCCGAAATCAAAGATTTCGACGAAATCGTACAATATCAGGCTGGAAGATATATAAGCAGTAATGAAGCTGTTTGGCGAATTCTTTCATTTCCGATACATGAACGTAGTCCAGCTGTTGTTCACTTAGCGGTACATTTACAGAATGGTCAACGTGTTTATTTCACGAAAACCAACGTGCAACAAAGAGTCCTGAATCCACCGGATACAACATTAACAGCTTTTTTTTTCGCTTTGCAAAAATGATTCTTTTGCAAAAAAACTGCTGTATACTGAAGTGCCTTCGTATTACACGTGGAATACTAAAAATAAAGTATTTGAACGTCGAAAACAGGGTAAGTCAGTCGACGGCCAACCTACCATCTTCAAAGATACCACGATAGGAAGACTCTACACCGTTCACCCCAATCAACATGAATGCTTCTTTCTACGCCTGCTTTTGGTGAATGTACCCGGTCCGACATCCTTTGAGTATTTGAGGACTGTAAATGGTACTATACATGACACTTACCGTAGTGCATGCCAAGCTCTGAATTTATTGGAGAATGACCAACACTTGGATAACTGCATCAATGACGCGTGCGAAACGTCAACCCCAAGTCAAATTCGTGCATTGTTTGGCATCATTTTAACAACTTGCTCTCCATCAGCTCCTACAGATTTATGGGAAAAATATAAGTCAAAAATGTCCGAAGATATACTTCATCGAAAACAGTTAGAGACGTCAGACATGACTTTTGATTTTACATCAGAAATTTATAACTACACTTTAGTTGTTATAGAAGATTTTTGCATAAGTATGGCAAACAAACCTCTTCAGGGTTTGGGAATGCCTTCACCTAACCGTATCGCTGCTGTTTCGACATGTGTAGAATTGGATCGTGAACAAAGTTACAGTACGAGTGATCTATTGTCGTATGTACAAAATAACATTTCCAAGTTAACGTCGGAACAAAAAGACATTTATGATACGATAATGCATTGTGTCGATAACAACGTTGGAGAAATTTTCTTTTTGGATGCGCCAGGAGGTACTGGTAAAACGTTTGTGATAAAACTGATTCTGGCATCAATTCGATCTAAAAATGATATAGCGTTGGCAATTGCGTCGTCCGGAATAGCCGCAACATTGCTGCCTGGTGGAAGAACTGCTCATTCCGCTTTGAAATTGCCTCTGAACTTGCATTCTACAGAAACTCCCACGTGCAATATTTCCAAATCATCTGGGATGGGTAAAGTATTGCAGCAATGCAAACTTATTATTTGGGATGGGTGCACAATGGCACACAAAAAATCGCTCGAGGCTCTGGATCGATGCTTGAAAGATTTGCGAGGGAAGTCGAAACCCTTTGGCAGCACCTTAATATTGCTTGCGGGAGATTTCAGGCAAACATTACCTATAATACCTAGATCAACTCCTGCAGACGAAATGAATGCTTGCCTGAAAAATTTTAATTTATGGGCACACGTAAAAACATTAAAATTAACTACAAATATGCGTGTCCGATTGCAAAACGATGACTCTGGTCAAACATTTTCAGATCAATTGCTGGCAATGGGAAACGGAAAGCTCCCAGTAGACTCAATTTCAGGACGTATACAACTACCTGCTGATTTCTGTAATTTAGTGACGTCCAAAAAAGAATTGATTGAAAAAGTATTTCCGAATATTCTAAAAAATTATAAAAATAATAAATGGCTAAGTGAAAGAGCGATTCTCGCACCCAAAAATATAGACGTCCACGAAATCAACAATATTGTTTTGACCAAGATTCAAGACCAGGCAGTCCTTTACAAGTCAGTCGACACAGTTTTGGAACCAAATGAAGCGGTTAATTATCCATCTGAATTTTTAAATTCCATAGATCTTTCAGGGTTTCCACCACACGTGCTACAACTAAAAATAGGCGTACCAATAATACTTTTAAGAAATATAAACCCACCAAAGCTTTGCAATGGCACTCGACTTGCCGTAAAAAAAACAATGGAAAACCTAATAGAGGCCACAATCGTGACAGGGCCTTTTGAGGGTGAGTCTGTTCTTATTCCTCGCATTCCCATGATTCCAACAGATCTGCCTTTTCAATTTAAAAGATTGCAATTCCCAATTCGATTAGCATTTGCAATCACCATTAACAAAGCTCAAGGTCAATCATTAGAAAAATGTGGTATTGATCTTAATACTGATTGTTTTTCCCATGGACAATTGTACGTTGCATGTTCGAGGGTCGGTAAACCTGACAATCTATTTATATGCAGCGAGAATTGGACAGCGAAGAATGTTGTATATTCGCAAGTTTTGCGCGGTTAATTTGTATTTTGGAACCAAATGAAGCGGTTAATTATCCATCTGAATTTTTAAATTCCATTAATCCTTCAGGGTGTCCACCACACCTGCTACAACTAAAAATAGGCGTACCAATAATACTTTTAAGAAATATCAACCCACCAAAGCTTTGCAATGGCACGCGACTCGCCGTAAAAAAAAAAAAAAACAATGGAAAACCTAATAGATGCCACAATCTTGACAGGGCCTTATGAGGGTGAGGCTGTTCTTATTCCTCGCATTCCCATGATTCCAACGGATCTGCTTTTTCAATTTAAAAGATTGCAATTCCCAATTCGATTAGCATTTGCAACCACCATCAACAAAGCTCAAGGGCAATCACTAGAAAAATGCGGTATAGATCTTAATACAGATTGCTTTACCAATGTACAATTGTATGTTGCATCTTTGAGGGTCGGTAAACCTGACAATCTATTTATACGCACAGACAATGGGACAGAGAAGACTGTTGTATATTCACAAGTTTTACGTAGTTAATTTGTATTGTATCTATCTATTTATCTATCTATATAAAAACGAGTTGTGTGTATGCATGTTTGTTTGTTTGTAAAAAGAGCGTTTGCATATGACGTCATTATTAGTACATACGGCTTTGTATATGGACAGACAATGGGAAAGCCAAGAATGTTGTATATTCGCAATTTTTACGTAGTTTGAAACACATATATAAATCTATCTATATTCACAGGTGGGACACAGGGACACAACTAAAATGGCGCGTAACTAATATGGCGCGTAACGACTTACGCGCGCGGGGGGGCTTGGGGGGGGCGCAAAGCGCCCCACCAACTAGGTGTTGGGGTGGCGCGAAGCGCCACCCCAACAGCTAGTATATATATATATATATATATATATATATATATATATATATATATATATATATATATATATATATATATATGTTTTTAACTACGTAAAACTTGCGAATATACAACATTCTTTGCTGTCCCATCGTCTGTGCATATAAATAGGTTGTCAGGTTTACCGACTCTTGAACATGCAACGCATAATGGTCCATGGGAAAACAATCCGTATTCAGATCTATACCTCATGATTCTATTGATTGCCCTTGAGCTTTGTTGATGGTGATTGCTAATCGACCATTTCCTTTGTTGCCGTCGTCATTTATATATCCCCCTGTGCCCCCCGGCGTCCCCGTTGTAGTTGTGTCCCTGTGTCCGGGTCGTCATTTATATTCCCTGTGTCCCCGTCGTCATTTGTGTCCCGGTGTCCCAGTCTGTGATTTCTATTTGAGTGTCCCGGGCGTCATTTATATTCGTCAGGATATTGTAGGGCATCGTAGCATCGATGAGTTTAAGCAATTCTTGTCAACTGATTGTTTCGCCTATAAAGAATATTATCTCGAGGTAAGAACTGATCACCGACCACAACGATTGCCACTTTGTTGATAGTTACGTATCAGGAGGCATCAATTCGATTGCTGTTTTTAAGCAGAAGCACTAAATTATTATTTTTGTGGAAAAGATGATATATATAAATATATATATATTTTCTTTTTAGTTTTTTTGTAGTTTTTACCTTTTTTAGTTTTTTTCTTCTTTTGTATTAATGCTAAAGCCAAGGTTCAAACCTGGAGCCTCTCGGACCTAGAACCTGAAACATAACGCTTTACCAACTCAGCTACTTCGGCGTGAATACATTCGTTTTGAGCAGCTTCCTCGGGTGTTGCCATTGTAGGTTCTTCAGTCATTTTACAATTAGAAATTTCTCTTTCAACGGTCTTCTTACAATTAAAAATTTGTCTTTGAACGATATTCTTAAATACCTGTGTCCTGGTCGTCATTTATATTGCCTGTGTCCCGGTCGTCATTTGTGTCCCGGTATCCCAGTCTGTAATTTCTCCTTGAGTGTCCCGGTCGTTATTTATATTCCCTCTGTCCCGGTGGTCATTTGTGTCCCGGTCTGTAATTTCTCTTTGAGTGTTTTTTCTTTTTAGTATTTTTTAGTTTTTTACATTTTTTCTTTTTTCAGTTTTCTTTTTCTTCTTTATTTTTCAGCTTCACTATGAAATACATATCGCCGAACCTTTGTTTTTTTAACTAAAATCTGGTAGGCATTGATGACCTTATCCAAGTCAAGATCCCAAACCCAATCATCATCGCTATCATTTTCAGTTTTGATATGTTTTGACTCTCGCTGTCCAGGTGGATCTTCATCTAACTGCGTGGTTTTGCGTTCTTTAGCCTCAAGCCTTTTTCCTTGCTGTTCTTTTGATTCCTCGGCACACTTTCTTTTCTGACTTTCTCTATCAGCAGCAAGTTTTTTGGCATAGACTCTTTGAGCATCTTCATCGGCTTTTGCCATTGTAAATTCATCAGTCATTTTAAACTTAAACATTAATAGATTTCTACGTGAACATATATGTCTTAAATATCTTTAATGACGTCACCGTCATAGCAAAAATGACGACAACTAACTTCATGACGCCAGTCGACACAGAAACATGACGTCACCTGATCCACAGACAGACAACTTATTTTTATATATATATAGATAGATATAATTCTAAAATTGTCAGGTAATTTTCTATTTTGAAATAAAAACTAAAAGTTATTCCTCAGACAACATAAATATTTTTGATATTTACATAATAGCTTTAGTGGTTCTGGACTGAAAACTAAATTTGCTAATCAAATTGGGAATTGCAATCTTTTAGGTTGAAAAGCAGATCCATTGGAATCATGAGAAGGCGTGGAATAAGAAAAGCCTCACCCTCAAAAGGCCGTGTCAAGATTGTTGCCTCTATTACGTTATAACAGACATAACACGTCATTTCTGTCCCGGTGTCCCGGTCTGTAGTTTCGTTAGTCGACAAACATGACGTCAGACGACAAACAACTTCATGACGACATACAGCTCAATCCTTATAATGACGTCAGTCGACAAACATGACGTCAGTCGACACACAAACATGACATCAGTCGACAGACAGACAAACAACTTATTTTTATATATAGATATATCTATATATATAAAAATAAGTTGTCTGTCTGTGTGTCTATCTGTGGATCAGGTGACGTCATGTTTATGTGTTGACTGACGTCATGAAATTAGTTGTCGTCATTTTTGCTTTGACGGTGACGTCATTAACGGTATTTAAGACATTTGTTCACGGAAATATGTTTAATTGTAAAATGACTGAAGAACCTACAATGGCAACAGCCGAGGAAGCTGCTCAAAGAGTTTATGCCAAAAAACTTGCTGCTGATAGAGAAAGTAAGAAAAGAAAGCGTTCCGAGGAATCACGAGAACAGCAAGAAAACAGGCTTGCGGCTAAAGAACGCAAAACCGCGCAGTTAGATGAAAATCCACCTGGACAGCGAGAGTCAAAACATATCAAAACTGAAAGTGATAGCGATGATGATTGGGTATGGGATTTTGACTTGGATAAGGTCATCAATGCCTACCAGATTTAAGTTAAAAAAAACAAAGGTTCGTCGATATGTACTTCATAGTGACGCTGAAAAATAAAGAAGAAAAAGAAAACTGAAAAAGAAAAAAGGTAAAAAACTAAAAAAAAACTAAAAAGAAAAAACACTCAAAGAGAAATTACAGACCGGGACACAAATGACGACCGAGACAGAGGGAATATAAGTGACGACCGGGAACCTCAAAGAGAAATTACAGACTGGGACACCCGGAAACAAATCACGACCGGGACACAGGGAATATAAATGACGACCGGGACACAGGGATACAACTACAACGGGGACGCCGGGGGCACAGGTGGGATATATAAATAACGACCGGGACACAGGGATTGTTCGAATAGAAATTACAAACTCGGACACCGGGACACAAATGACGACCGGGACACAGGGAATATAAATTACGACCGGGACACAGGGACACATCATTAGAATAATGAGGTATAGATCTGAATATGGATTGTTTTTCCCATGGACAATTATATGTTGCATGTTCAAGAGTCAGTAAACCTGACAATCTATTTAGATGCACAGACAATGGGACAGCGAAGAATGTTGTATATTCGCATGCTTACGTAGTTAAAAACATATATTTATATATATCTCTATTCACAGGTGGGACACAGGGACACAACTACAATGGCGCGTAACTAATATGGCACGTAACGACTTACGCGCGCGGGGGGGCTTCGGGGGGCGCGAAGCGCCCCACCAACTAGGTGTTGGGGTGGCGCGAAGCGCCACCCCAACAGCTAGTATATATATATATATATATATATATATATATATATATATATATATATATATATATATATATATATATATATATATATATATATATATATATATATATATATATATATATATATATATATATATATATATATATATATATAAAAATAAGTTGTCTGTCTGTGTGTCTGTCTGTCTGTCAGGTGACGTCATGTTTCTGTGTTGACTGACGTCATCAAGTTAGTTGTCGTCATTTTTACTACGACGGTGACGTCATTCAAGATATTTAAGACATATGTTCACGTTGAAATCTATTAATGTTTAAGTTTAAAATGACTGATGAACTTACAATGGCAAAAGCCGATGAAGATGCTCAAAGAGTCTATGCCAAAAAACTTGCTGCTGATAGAGAAAGTCAGAAAAGAAAGCGTGCCGAGGAATCAAAAGAACAGCAAGGAAACAGGCTTGAGGCTGATAGAGAAAGAAAGAACAGAAAGCGTGCCGAGGAATCAAAAGAACAGCAAGGAAACAGGCTTGAGGCTGATAGAGAAAGAAAGAACAGAAAGCGTGCCGAGGAGCTACCAGAGCAACGCGGAAGCAGACTTGCTGCTAAAAGAGAAAGTGAAAAAAGAAGGCGTGCCGAGGAATTACAAGAACTGCAAGAAATCAGGCTTGCTGCTGATAGAGAAAGTAAGAAAAGAAAGCGTGCCGAGGAATCACAAGAACAGCAAGAAATCAGGCTTGCTGCTGATAGAGAAAGAAAGAAAAGAAAGCGTGGCGAGGAATCAGAGCAAACTGAAAGTTATCGCCTGGCATTCAGGTACAACCCAGTCGATGATTATAGCTTGAGTAGATGTGTTCAAATCGGGAAAATGTCTAAAATTTGTCCCTATTGCAAGGCCTTGAAATTCAATGGTGAAACAATGGGAATGTGTTGCGCCTCAGGAAAAGTTAAACTTCCTCTATTGGCTAAACCACCAGAGCCATTGAAGACTTTCCTTACTGGAACTACGTCAGAATCTAAGCGTTTTTTGTCACAAATCAGAAAATACAACTAATGTTTCCAAATGACGTCGTTTGGAGCCCAAATCGAAAATCCAGATCAATTTATGTCTACTTTCAAAGTAAAAGGGCAAATTTATCATAGAGCAGGGTCCTTTCTACCATTCTCAGGCGAGAATCATAAATTCTTACAATTGTACTTCATCAGTGATAGAAATTCTGAATTGAATGCACGTTGCGAAATTTCTCCCAACGTTGAAAGGACAATCGTTTCCCAATTGCAACATCTTTTCCACGAAAATAATAATTTAGTGCGTATGTTCAAAACAGCCATTGATTTGATGCCTACTGATACGCATAAAATTGTTATTTCCGCTGACAAAACGCCTCCTGGCCAACATGTGCGTAGATACAATGCTCCAACTATCGACGAAGTGGCAATCGTTATGGTCGGTGATCAGTTTTTATCTCGAGATATTATTCTTCATAAGCGAAACGCTCAGTTGTTAAGAATTGCTGAAACTCATCGATGCTACGATGCCCTACAATATCCTATCATTTTTTGGGATGGAGCCGACGGCTATCACTTTAATATTAAATTGATGAATCCAGCCACTAACAAAGAAATGAATAAGAAATGCAGTGCAATGCATTATTATTTCTATAGACTAATGATTCGGCAGGATGAAGAAAATTATATTTTAAAATGCCGTGAATTGT